>NW_007731349.1:50547-53268 GCF_000696425.1 Galeopterus variegatus | reverse complement strand
TGGGGATACAGTATACTCTTCCACGCTGTGCTACTTTGATAAACATAACGAAAAGATTTTTTAAAAAACTGCATGTGAGTAGTAAAAGCAAAAGGGAGGATGCCTGCAATGATTCAAACGACACTAAATCAGTGCACTCTTTCTTCCTGCATCTACAGGCTCATGACTTTGAGGACCTGTCCACAACTACCGCTGTCCTCCAAAACAAGGACAGGAATCAAAAATCTTGAATAAGTTGTGATGATGATGCATTTTCCTTGCATTGAATTCAAAATTCTATATTATTTCTACCAACTGCCACTTGCTGAATAACGACGCACGCTAGAGGCCTTTCAAAGTACAATGAAGCAACATGGTGAGGGCAGTTATGCTCCATTAAATGGGCACAGATCTTGCCAGTTAATAAAAACTTTCACAGTCATTTTATTTAATTCTCACCAAACCATGGGATACATCGGCTAAGCATTACCAGTGCTGCATAGATGGTAGGGGAGATCATCCAAAGTTGCACAGCTATGAATTGGCAGCAGGAGCCAAATCCACATTCTTTTGCTTCCTCTTTAGCATTTTTCCCTATGTAAAGATGTTTCTTAGAAGAGCCAGGTGAGTTTCAGTTTAAATAGCACATTAAGATAAAACGCATTATGTCATCTTATGAAATCAAGAAATTAGCTTCATACGATGTAAATGATAAGATTTAAATTCAAGAGCTAATTTATTTCACATATATTTTTTTCCAAAAATGTGGCTCATAGTTTTTCCAAAAATTTTAAATGTTCTCAAGGTTTTCAAAACAAAAATTAGACTCTCTAGGGTAAGAGAGACAAACTCCCCACTGATAAATCACTGGGTAATTTGCTGACACGTATCAATAAGGAAAAACTGCAGCCAGCTCAGTAACAACCCCAAGCAGTAACTTCTGGCTTTGCTATTTCATCACATCTTTCTGGCTCTACATATTTTATCCCCCATAAAGTTCAACTTTGTGAGATTCTGCAACCTTAAAGAACTACTAAATGCATAAAAGATAGGAAAAATAGCATCAGAAACTCTAACACGGAGGGCTAAAGTCCACATTATTGGGCATCAATTTGTCTGTAGCTGGAAATTGCCTCCCAATGAGAAAGGATTAAAACAAACAAAACAGACCCAAACTTCAAAAAGAGAGGCATTACCTGTACGACACCAGCCGAGATGTGTGAGAGGGATGCAGGCTGGAAAGAAAGGCAGCAGGAGACTCCTGGTGAAGTTTAAAAGAAGACGGTGCAGTAGGGAAGGGTTACAGGAGATAAACCCACAAGAGCAGAAGTAGAATCGATTTCTGAGGCAGTAGGAAGCATAAGTAATATTACCAAAAATCAGATCAGTGATGCCGTGGACAAACTCAAGCTGTTTTTAAACATGGAGGGAAAAGACAAAGAGAGGAAACAGGAAATAAGATGATGTTTATGGAGAAAGCAGATGTAGAGCAAGCCAATGTACATATTTTTAAGGGAAAAACCAGATCAAATGAAACAGGACAAGGAGAGAGAGAGAGAGAGAGANTAAACATGGAGGGAAAAGACAAAGAGAGGAAACAGGAAATAAGATGATGTTTATGGAGAAAGGAGATGTAGAGCGAGCCAATGTACATAATTTTAAGGGAAAAACCAGATCAAATGAAACAGGACAAGGAGAGAGAGAGATCCTAAGCAGAAGAAAACTCTGTTGTCTTTAATACAGGTGTAATCAGGACTGTCATTCTGTAGGGTAGACCAAACCTAGTCATGTGTGTCCTGGAAAATACTGTACAACAAAAATAAAAAAAGAGTCTATAGTCTTTCTGGCAGGAAGAAAAAAACCTATATAAATATAATTAGAGAAAAATCAGTCTAGACTCAGAACCTACAAATACTATGTACTAAAAGAAGTTAAGCAACATCTACAGAGTTCTGAAAGATACATATATGACCCAAGAACTACCCACCCAGTCAAATTGTTTCACGGGAAGACAGTGGAAAGATAGTCTCATACATACACAGCTTGGAAAATATACCATTATGTATTCGACCAGCTAAGAGATAAAGTCAAATTAAAAGCTCAAGAACAAGGATATAAAAAGATCTGCAGTGAACACTGAAATCAGTTAAAATAGGGATAAGCCTAAAAATGTTGTAAATACAGATATGCCAAATAAACCCAAATACAAAAGTTAAAAGTCATTCTCAAAGAAGAAGATAATGTAAATCATTACATTATTTGCAGAAATTCAACCTCCATAGCTGATAATTAACAGAACATTTAAAAATTTGTTAGTAAGTAACTAGGAGTAAAATAGCAGTTATTTAATATGATACAGATTATTTATCTGAAATCAATAGGAAGCATGAAACTTATTCCCTGTAGATAAGTCACTCCCTGTAAAGTCAAGGGCAAGCAAGACACTTACTACCAGCACTATGATTAAGGGTCGTCCTAAATACACTAACTAATGCTTCAAGATAGCAAGAAGAAATGGGGAGATAATAGTGGAAGAGAAAGGTAAATGCATCAGTATTTCAAATGAAATAATTATCTCCTGGGTAACCTAACGGAATCAATTTAGAAACTGTTTCTACTTATAAATAAGTGACTTCAATACTTTTCCTATAGACCAGTGATAAATAAAATGAGAGTAAATTTAATCAGAAAAATAAGAATCTTTGTGAAGAAAATAACAGAATTTTACTGAGAGTTTTTTTT
>NW_007731349.1:46656-50160 GCF_000696425.1 Galeopterus variegatus | reverse complement strand
GGCGCTCCCGTCCGAGGGTTCGGATCCCATATACAGACCGGTTCCCGCTTACTGGCTGAGCGAGGCACGGGAGCAACACCAAGGCTTGCGATCCCGTTGCCGGTCCCCGGTCCGGTACGGGGGCAACACTGAGGGTTGCGATCCGTTGCCGGACACGGAAAAAAGACAAAAAGACAAAAAAAAAAAAATCTTGATGTTTTGAAAGTCTTGTTTTTGTTTTTTGGTGATGAGAAAAAGAGGAAGTTGGAGAAACTTAACTAAATAATTTGTAAAGTATATCTTAAAAATTAAATGCACTCAAAGAGCTTAGGTTTTCAGTTTTTAGTTTAGTTTTGTTGTTGTTGTTGTTTTTTGAAAGGCAATGAGTGATGATCTTGCATTATAAAGTTACAATAATGAAGATAGCATGATCTTGAAATGGAATGGTATTCAAGAATCAGACCTAAATGAAGATGAGTTTAATAAATAAAAATTATATCCTCTCAATAGGGTGGAAACAACTGCTTAACCCATTTAATTTAGTTAGATTCTTTCTTCACATATCAAAATAAATGCCAGATGGGTCAATAAATTAAACATAAAACTGGTAAGCTACAACAGTACTTTCTCTGTTATAAACCACAGAGACAGGATTAACAGATTAGCTCCATAAATTTCTCAAATTCATATATGCCAATCATTTTTCCTTCACCCCAAATATAACAATGAAAGAAAAAACAAACTCACTTTTGATGACTAGTAACAGTTACTGGACAACCCGTGGTTTAAGTAGTAATGATATTTCATTATCTCACATAACAAAAAGTTGTAGTCACGTGGTCCCAGGTTTGGTGGAGCAAGTCACTGACACCATTGGGGACACTGCTCTTTCCATCTCCCTCTCCTCCATCCTGTATGTGTGATCATTTCACACTCCTGCTTCTCACCTCATGTTGC
This sequence comes from Galeopterus variegatus, assembly GCF_000696425.1. NCBI lineage: Eukaryota > Metazoa > Chordata > Mammalia > Dermoptera > Cynocephalidae > Galeopterus > Galeopterus variegatus. Next base: position 49,224 of record NW_007731349.1, on the reverse strand, counting down.
AAGATGGCTGCCACAGCCCCAGCCATTAAATCCACATTCAAAGTAGGAATAAGTGGGAAGGAACAGCACCAGCCATAACTTTTTTTTAATAAGGAGCAAAAAACATTCTAGAACCCTCTCTGTCCTTGACTTCTGCTTATGTCTCAATGGCTAGGTCTATGTCAAGGCCTCTCCTAGATACAAGAAAAACTAGAAAAACTAGGATTTCCCTTTGCAGTCTCCAGAGAGGAAGGCAGACAGTGGGCAAGGGGATGGCAGTGGGTGTTGAGTTAGCTAACCAACAGTGACTGACCCACCCAAGGCTTACAAAGTTGAACAAATGACAACCTGGGGGGAAATTAAGGTATCTGAATACATAGGCAACAAAGAGATGTATACTTACTCTATAAAGAGTTCTTACAAGTCAATAAGAAAAAATGGGAAATTACAATAAAGAATCTAAGAATTTTAAAAGGCAGCTAATTGGGAAAAACCCCAAATCCCCATTAAACAGATAAAAGAATTATATATCTCCTTAGTAATCTAAGAAATCTCACCTTGGAAATATTGAATAGGATTATAATGTTCAGTTTTGTCTGCTTGTGGGTAAGAGCATTCCACACAGCTGCTGAGGGTAGTATAAACTAAAGGAACTTAATATAGATCAACCTTTTAAAAAGTACTTGACATAGCAATTCTAAGAATTAGCCTACAGAAATAATTAGGGAAGTATGTAAAGACTTATATGCATGGATATTTATCAAAGCATTGTTTGAAATAGCAATAAATTTGGGGGAGTTGGTTAAATAAATTATGTTAGCCACTAAAAATAATGCTGTAGTTCTTTACCTAGGCATGTGGAAAGGTAACATAAAACACTGAGTAGAAAAAGCTATTTTATTTTTTAAATAATGAACATGAAGTATTTGCACAATAAGGAAATATTTTTAAAGTAAAATGAACTTTTCAGTTTCAGCTGTAGAAGTCTTCATTTATGTGGGTACTATGAGAATATTTCCTTTGTGTGTTTCTGTGTTTTCCAGACACATATTACTTCTTTTTATTGAAGTAAAATTACCTACAGGGCAAAGCACTGATCTAAGGGTACAATTTCGTGAGGTTTGACAAATATGTGCACCCAGGTAAGCCACACTGCAATCCAGTTCCTTCGTGCCAATCAGTCCTCCCCTATAGGCAGCCACTGTTCTGATTTCTAGCATATATTATTTTTGTAATTAAAAAAAATGCTTAACCATAAATATAGGAAAATCCCCAGAGGAGAACTCTGCGACTAACAGGCAGTGGGGGAACTTTCATCTCTCCCTCCAGACTCTTTGCTTAACCATAAATATAGGAAAATCCTCAGAGGAGAACTCTGCGACTAACAGGCAGTGGGGGAACTTTCATCTCTCCCTCCAGACTCTTCCCAGAGAGTGACCTCCAGTGGGTCCATCCATCCACTTTTCAATGGCCAGGCACACCTCTAAGACCTCTGAGAGCCCATCCAATCTTTGAATGAATTTTGCCCCTGTGCCAGCTTATGGGAACACAAGGTTTCTACCCCGAAGACCCTGTGTGCACCACCATAGATTTCGCACCTCGGGTTCCCTTAAAGCAAGCCTGAAGAAATGAAGCTGAGCACCAGCTCAGCCTCTGTCAGCACAGAATCCACACTCTCTGGACTCCTGCTCAACTGCTCCCACAGCCCCACGTTCCCCAGGTCCCTGCCTCAGCGCAGGGGCACACAGTTAAACCCTGCTCCCAGGCGCTGGTGTGTAGGGAAGCAAGCGCCCTGCTCGCGACATCCTGACATCCTGTCTGAGAAACTTTGCACTCAGAGACTCAGCCCCCAGCCTCCTTCTAACGGTCTGGTCCACCTGCTTGTGGGACTGGGGGACCTTCCAAAGTGAGGTCCGGGGAGTCTGGTAGGTCTGGTAGAGCTGCAAGCTGGATCAGCAGATTAGCCTGTTGCCAAGTTGGGACAGGTGGGGACCAAGAAGAGAACGAGCTTGGGGATGTGAGGATCATGCACGTGACCATCTGTCTTTCTCTAGTCTGAGAATGTGCCTTGTTTCTAATGAAATGAAAAATACACCTATCAGTGTCTGACTGCATACCAAGCACACTGCTGAGCTTACTTCCATTGTTGTAATACAAAAATAATAAAACATACTTTGAAGAGTTATGAGAGAGACAGAGTCTAATTTCTTTCTATTGCCTACTGTATTTCTTTTTTTCCTCTGTCATGCCATAACCCTGTCATACAGAGAGCCCTCGAGTTCCTTGCTCACCCCAGGCCTCATAAGATACAACCAGTTCTGACACCATTTCCACCCCATCCTAGTCTCTGAAGCAGAATAAGAGAAATCTGCAACAGGCATCTGTTCACTTCTCAGATCCGTGTCTGCTAACTCACTTTTGCTGATACTGCTGCACGTTTTCACACTTCCAGGAGAAATCTGAAGGTTCGAGACCTCCTCCAGCCCGATCCCTTTAGAAACCAGGGACCAGACTGCTCCTTCAGTATCGCACCCCACACCAAGCACTCGGGCAGGGGCACTCCCCCTGACCTCTGAGTTCCAGGAGTCC
>NW_007731349.1:39714-45907 GCF_000696425.1 Galeopterus variegatus | reverse complement strand
GTTCTAATCCCATCTAGCATTTGCTAATATTCCAATACTGCCTGTCTGTAAAGACTGGGGAGAGTGGGAGGGGAAGACAAAAATTAAGCAAAAATATCAGTAACATCTGGCAATCCGTCAGAATCGAAGAGAGGGGATTACTAAAAATTCAACACAATTTCACTGACATATTAGTATGGGAACGGCAACACAAAAGTCGGTAAAGTCCAAAGGGATTATTTTAAAGGGATGAAGTTAATACTTTTAAATATACACAGTTATGTATTGTTAGGTCGAGGAGACAAAGGGATCAAAGGACTCTGAGCCAGAGTGCTTACCACGTCAGGGAGTTTATTTCCAGCCAACCTAGAGGAGAGACTGAAAGATCAGTTCCCACCCCTGTACAGACTAATAGAGGTTTTAAAGGGTTTGAATTAGGGGAAGGGGTTTGGTAGCTATTCTGAGCATTCAGCACTTTGCAACAGCTCTGTGGTTTTCCTGTTTTGCACAAGATTCTGTTGTGCACAAAATCCAGTTTTTCTCAGAGAGCACTTTGCTTAAGAGAAGGAAAGGGGGCAGGAGGCAGGGTGAGGAAGTGGTTAACACAGCTGTGCTTATGCTCAGCTAACTGGGAGGCCTGATACTTATGGCGGCACATGCCATAATTAATTGATGGGAACACATTAAAATTCAGATCAATCATTTGTAGACAGGAATTTCAAAGATTCTCAAAGTACTTTTTTTCTCTTTAGTATGTCAACCATTCCTCCATCATTGTGTTTAATNTCCCTGTCTATATAAACAATTTGAGTCACTTAACATTAGCTCATCTGAAATGACTTGACTGTCCAGTTTCATGTAATCCCATGAAAGAGGGACCGTGCCAGCGGTGAGAGTGATCTACCTGCAGGCAAGCCCTTCAGGATGACGCAGCTACGCAAGGCCCAGCACTCCAGGCCATCTGGTCGACCCCACATGCAGGGGGTGGGGAATGGTGGGTTGGAGCCCATCCCAAAAGGGAGAAATGAGAACTGGGACACCCACATGGTCTCAGGCCAGACTCAGGGTGCCACACCCTGACAAAACTCGTTTCCAGCCACCAGAGACAGGGCAGAGGCAGGATCTCGCTTGCCTGGAACAAAGATGGATACTGACTCTATTTTATAAGTCAAGGTAGCAAAAGAATTGGAGGTAGAAAAATTCTGTATTCTCACAACTTTTCAGAAACATCTCTCTGGGCAGTAATTAAACTCAGAATTGAATATCAAAAGAGAAAGGATTTCAGTTACTGTCAAAGTGCATGTTGAATGTCTTTGATGTGATCCACTGGCATTTCCTGTCTCATGCACCACTGTGATGTTTCTGAAGAATCCCCTGTGCAATTCGGCTGAAGATGATTATTCTAATGGTATGTAAGGCACTATGGAATTTTCAGTCACCGCAGGAATTTTTAAAAGCGTATCTTTCAAGTTAGGCACAGCAGGGAGTCAAGCTAAGAGGATCCATTTTTCCACCAGTGGTGACATTAAAGACCGTGGTAATTGGAACTTGACAGAACAGCTCCTGGTTTCCACAGCCCTGAAGAAAGACACATACATTGCCAACACCACGTGTAAAGTCGCCTCTCTCCTTGTGTCAGCCACGCCAGTGTCTGTGGGTGCTGCAGCAAGTTGTGAATCATTCAAGATGAAGAATCTGGCTGTGCTCTTTGGCCACCCAGCAAGGAGGGCTCGTGATTAAACCTTGCTGACTAAACCCTGACTTTGCACAGCTGAGGCAGGACACCCACCTCCCCATGCACAGACCCATAGAGAGCCGCCCTTCCCAGGGGCGATGTCCACAGGGTAGAGCTGGGCTGGGCCTGGCAGCTGGCCTGCCCCCAGCAGGAGCCGGGCCCAGGGGATCTGCATGTATTTCAACATCCAATGCACAAAGCGGTTCCTCCCACAAAAAGCAAACATTGGCTGCTGTGTCACCCTCTCCAGAACAGGATGAGATCACAGGAGCCCAACAACTGCCAAATCTGAGGTTCCAAGGGAGTGGGGAGGGAGAGGGATATTGTCCATCGGGCGCTGGTATAATCCCTCCTCCACATCCATCCCATGCCCCCTGGAGCGGTTCTGTTTGCAGCCCTTATCCAGTCCTTGTCCCTGGCCTTGTTGATTACAAGCAGCCACCGGGGAGTCTGCTCCAGCCAAACTAAAGCCAACCCAGCAACAGCTTCTCCTGCAAGCACAGAGCCTGCACCACCTTTGCAGAGGCCAGTGCCATGCACAGCCACCCTGAGATAGAACATCCAAATCGGTACCTGGGCACGGCTCTGGTCACCTCTGAAAAGTCACGTTTCTAAATCCCATTCAATATGAGCAGCTGACGTGTTGAAGCAAGGCCTACCAAGAAAACAGGAGAATTTTTAGGTGCTTCCATGAGCAAGAAGCCTCATTCCAACACCACTTCTAGAGTTACTACTTGTGAATGAGAACCAGAAATCCCTAGGGCAGAAATCTGTTCCCCTTCCAGTGTCACATTCCATACAGCTCACCTCGTCACCTCCTTCAGGTCCCTGCTCAAGCATCTCCTCCTACTGAGGCCTATCCTAAGCATCCTACTTAAAAGTGCCCATACACACCCCCCACACCCATATACATCCACATGTGCACACCCCCATATACATACACACCTACACACACTCACATACACGCTCACACACCTACACACACCCCCATGCATGCTCACCCATACACACACCACAGTACACACCCTACACACACCCATACACACCCCCATACACACATATCTGCACACACATGTCCCACAGCCTTCCCAATCCCCCTTACCCTGCTCTGTCTCTTCCGTTTTCTTTAGCACGTGTCATCATTTTTTTTAACTGTACTCATTTATTGAGCCTGTTGCTTATTGTGTCTCTCCCCACTGCTCAAACAAGGTTGACAGGAGTCAATGTTCTGTTCACTGGTGTACTAAGTACCTAAAACTGCCCCTGTGACATAAAAGATACTCAATGAATATTTGTGCGATAAATTTCAAACAGAGAAAACATGAAATTAGAGGGGTTTTTCATTAGGTAAGACACCTTTCTACTAAATTTTTTAAAAATAAAAGACCCAAACAGTTGCACAGGCTCACACTTCAATTATCTTATTTTAAGAATAATTTACTTATTCTGAAACCTTATCATGTGGACTCTATTTAGGACGCAAAGAAAAAGAGAGGAAATAGAGAAGGGAGGGTTATTCAGCTGGAGCGGAATCGAGAAGAGGAACCCTCTGTATTAACAAGGAGGCTAAGACTGCTCTGCACGTCTGAGTTTCAGAGCCGAGTTCTCTTCCCAAGCTGCCGATGACGTGGACCCTCCACCAAGCTCTGGCGTTGTCCGGGAACTGCAGTTGCCGTGTATGATGCATCATTTGGTCTATAACAACAGCGTCTCTGGGGGCAGGGCATCTCACAAAGCTTTGGGGATCCAAATTTCTCAAAAGCGACAGCTAGCTGCCTTGGGCAAGGGTCCCTAGTGGGTCATAGTTCCTCAGAGGTAGCATGACCACAGGGTAACGGTGATTACACTTCAAAAGTCTGTCCTCAAGAGAGATTCCCCACTTGTCCTAAAAGAGAAAACCAACACCAGCTTCAATTTGTTAAAAACAAAACAGAAACAAAAACAAAAATGTCCTTAGAGCTCCAATGCTCACTTTTCTCCTGGTTTGACTGTTCCGGGTGAAGAGTAAAGATGAGACCCCAATACAGTGAGACAAGCCCAGTTTTTAGGAGCTGAAACTTGCCCCAATTCTATTCCTAAACGAGCTGTGGGTCCTCGAGCAAATCATTCAACTTCTTTGGTTTCTCATCTCTAAAACGTGGGGCTTGGAGCTAACCCAAGAGCTCTGCTTCTGCCTAGAGCCGAGTCATTAACATCAGTTTCTTCATCTGTAAAATGGAAACAAAATGCCTCCGTCAATAGCACAACGCTCAGCAGCAGGCATCCAGTTAGCATGGCTGCCTTTCCCCTCTCTCCCAGCACTGTGAGGGTGTTACTGTCACATGGTTTCTATTTCTCCTCAGTGCCCATCAGGGAAAATTTTCTACTGGAAATTGCTGGGAGGGGAGGAGTAACAAGGAAAGCCCTGTGTGCAAGGCCTCCAGCTCTGCACTCACAGAGGGCAGGTTGGAGAGACATGTCCCTGCGGGGCTGTTAATAGTAACAGCTGTCCTTCCACGAGTACCTTCTCCACCCCAGGTGGTGCTACGAGCTGGATGTGTCTCATCCAAGCCCCACAACAACCTTATGGGGCAGATACTTTCATCCTATTCTGCAGGTCCAGAGAAGCTAAACAAATCTTACACCACAGAGGCAGGATTTGACCAAGGCTTGTTTGCCTCCAAAGGCTGTGTTCTTTCCATGGCCCTTCCAGCCATACAGTAAATGTGGCTCTGTCTTTGGGCCAAGCAAAAGAGCCTCCTCTCCCAAGAGGCTTCAACCTCTATCACCGATGTGCTGAATGACATCTTGGACAGGTCTTTTGTTGGCTGCTCAAAGGTGCTCTGTGGCCCAGGGCGGGTGGTGGGTCTGCATGCTGTAGGTCACCAGCTCCAACTGAAGGTCGCAGAGGCTGTGGCCAGCCTTCTCCCCTCCACTGACTGGCTGCCTGCTTGTACCTCCAGCATCTGAGCAGCAGCAGCAGCAGCAGCACTTGGGAACTTGTTAGAGATGCAAATTCTCACCCCATCCCAGACCTTCTGGGTCAGAAACTCGGGGCCGGGGCCCAGCAGTCTGGGTTTTCACAAGCCCTCCAAGGAATTCTTGCACACACTAAGGCTTGAGATCTGCAATATGTAATACCACGCCCTGCATGACCATCTGCCCTTCTCGAGTATGTTCGAACAACAAAAGTTGAGCTCAGAGTCCCGTAAGAAGGTACAGACTCCCCGTTTGGTGGAGTGACCAGTTGGCCAGCAATGTATGTGTGTGTGTGTGTGTGTGTGTGTGTGTGTGTGTGTGTGTGTGTGTGTGTGTGTAGGGGGAGATGAGGAGAAGTTTCTGTTCCCAGCAGGAACAAGATGTTTCCTCTACCAGAATTAGCATGTGACGCCAGAGCAGCCAGGGTAAGCCAAAGTTCCCAAGGGAGATTCAGACACAGGAGCTCATGGACAAACACCAAATGTAACAGACCAGAGGTGGCTCAAGGTGAGAGCCATGGGCCAAGTGAGCAAAGAGCCATGACCCCTCGAGGGGTCACAAGCACAGCTGTAGACCAACCTGGGCCATCTGCTGCTTAGACAGTGGCCACAGGGCACACAGCACATTCATGGGCTTGGTGGCACCCAGCCAGGACAGGCAGGACAGGGTGGCCACATCTTTTCCTTGGTTACTTGCCTGCTGCAGAAGGAACCAAGTCCTGCCCTGACCAGGACCACCATATAGTTAGGGTCAGGCAGTGCTGTCTGGGGAGTGGGGGTAGAGGTGGAAATGCTTTAGAACTTCGTGCCAGAGCCCCTGTGTCAGAATTCCTCAAAGTGGAATGACAGATCATCAGAAATGTCCCTTTTAGCAGACATCAGTTTCCAGGATAATGGAACCCATAATAGTACCTTGAGATGTAATGTTCAGACCAAATAATGAAACACACTTACACACATGCTTATTTCTCAATATAATGCAAGAAAAGAAACAGTATTTCCAGCAGATGCTTATCTTAAAACAGAGGACAACCCCTTGCCGTTCTTCTGGAATAACGTGAGACCAGCCTACTTCACAGTCCACACCACAGGCTGAGGCAGGAGCAGGAAGGGCGACTGTTTGGAGGAGCAGAAGGATGGACAGACGGGCGGGAAGGGCTCACAGCCCCCTGCTTGTGTCAGGGAGGAGGAGAGTACTGAAAAGCACTTTGTCAATTCTCACTACAAAATGCATCGCAGTGTCACCCATGATAGTGATGACAGTGAGATTACAGGCTGGAAAGAGGGTGAGCTCGGGACCAGGGGCTTCTCATAGAGGATACTTCCCATTTCATGTTAAAAGAAAAATGAGGGCCGGCCCAATGGCGCACTGGAGAGTGCGCCGCTTGGGAGCGCAGCGGGAGCGGGTTTGGATCCCATGTGGAGACCGGTTCCCGCTCACTGGCTGAGCGCGGTGCGGGCGCAACACCGAGGGTTGCGATCCCATTACCGGTCAGTAAAAAAGACAAAAAGGAAAAAAAAA
>NW_007731349.1:37794-38349 GCF_000696425.1 Galeopterus variegatus | reverse complement strand
AGTAGCCAGGAAGACTGAGCTGTATAATTTTTTTTTTTTTTTTTAAAGAGCAGAAGTGAGGAGAGAGATGTGGGGGATGGGAGGGGTGGCAGAGGAGAGGCGGGATGGTGATGGGCACCTGCCAGAATTGAGGGAGAGGTGGACACTTGAAAGCCCCTTGAGCATTTTCGGTGACCCCGAAGATGAGCACTGGGTGATGAGATTTTACTCTAGGCTGGAAGCTACAGGGGAGAAAGATTCTGATAAGTAGAAAGCTGAAGATCTGAGCTGGTCTCAAAATATCTACTGGGCACACCCCACACCGTTCTCACTTCAGCTGGAATGATCCTACAAAAACCCCAAATGTTATCCCTACATCCCTCTACCTAAGACACCTCGAGACTAAAATCCTTAACAAGGTTTAGAAGGGTCCCCCCCTTCCCTGGCCTGGCCCCTGCCGCCATCTCCAGCCCCATCTCCAGCCCCATCTCCAGCCTCTTCTCCAGCCTCTTCTACAGCCCCATCTCCAGCCCCATCTCCAGCCTCTTCTCCAGCCCCATCTCCAGCCCCATCTCC
>NW_007731349.1:34976-36201 GCF_000696425.1 Galeopterus variegatus | reverse complement strand
CGCCCTGCTCCTGGTGCCTGGGACAGTCCGCATGCCCCCTGCTGCTGGGACTCCTGGCCCCAAAATCCCTCTTCTCCCCAGGCATCCCCTGCCACCTATTTACTCCTCTTCCTTAGGATTCAGCTCAAAAACCACTCCTCAAGAAATGAATGCCTTCCCTTACCAGCCAGCTGCCAAAAAATAAATAAATAAAAATAGAACAGGGAAGGAAGTCCTTAGGCTCAGTCAAGTTCCACACTGTCAGCACCCGCCGCTTTGCTCCCCTCATCAAGGGAATCTCGATACTTACAGATGTGTGTGATTACAGATGTGTGACCTGTCTCCGCTGACCGACTGTAAGCTCTCTGAGGGCAAGTGTGTGTCCATATCATTCACCATTACTCCCCAGTGTCCACTGTAATACCTGGCACACAGTAGGAGCTTAATGTGTGTTAAATGAATGAATGAATGAATAAAAGGAAGGAACAAATGAAGTCCATTTGATCTAGTATAGAGTCCTGCCTCCTTTCTCCCATATAGCCTCCTAATAATCCCATGGCTGTGTCACATCACTGGGAGGGAAGGTGTCGCCTCCATTAAGAATTTTGCTTCTGGATTCAAAGCTCTCATTTTCTACCTACCATCACGTGATTTTGGGCCAGTAACTGAATTCCTTCCAAATTCAGTTTTGTCATCTATAAAATGAAACCATAAAAGTACTTAACTCACCAGCTCATGAGGATTAAATGAAATGCCCTCAGCCACATGGATAAATAGTCCTAACGTTGGCTGTCTGGTGAGCTCAGCTGGTTAGAGTGTGGTTAGAGTGTGGTACTGTTACTCCAAAGTCAAGGGTTTGGATCCCTATACTAGCCAACCATGAAAAAACAAACAAAAGAAACCACTAGCATTGATTGAACACTAGGTATTTGCTGGGCACTGTTCTAAGTTTTTTAAATGTATCATCCCATTTAATTCTCACAACAACCTAATGAGGTAGGTAGTTGTATCTTTTTCACTTTGCAGATGGAGAAACTGAGGCATGGTAGCATGAGTAGGCACAGCTACTAAGTACGTGGTGACTCTGTTTCCTAGGCCCACACCCTTGGTCGCCACCTGCCTGCCTCTCACTAGTGATGGAAGCTGCTGTTTATTTTATAGAATCAGAGAACTTCTTAGAATAGCCACAAAATAATAAGAATCAGTATATCCAGGGCCAGCCCAGTGGCACACTGGAGAATGCGCC
>NW_007731349.1:32560-33731 GCF_000696425.1 Galeopterus variegatus | reverse complement strand
CCAAATTCTGGTGACAATCAGTCTTTTTGGCTTTAGAGTTTCAGTATAGTTCAAGCTAATAACATCAAGTTTATCAAGAGGAGAGCAAGCTTTTGTTAAATAAGAATCTATATCGCTCAAACTTGTTTTTTAAATATGTTCTGTGGAAGTAAACCAAGGACTAAGTAGGAGAAAGTCCAGCGTATGGTTATCCTTTCTAAAACATTGAATAGTGAGACCTAATATACTAGAAGTTATCCTTGAAAACATAACTTCCAGTCATTTCTCATATAAAGTTTTAATAAACTCTGGGATTCAATGCCATTTGTTCTTGAAGCAAGATTTATATTTTTGTCAACTGTAATGGATAACACAGCAGCTAAGAGACCCGGGTATGTCACACACATGTAGGACCTCAGGCAAATCACTTTACCTCCCTTAGTCTTGGGTTCCCTTCACCGTAAGATATGGAAGGAAAAAAAAGCACAGTGCAGGGCATATCACAAGCACACAATAAATAGTAGCTGTCATTATTTTTACTTCAGCTTTTTTTCTGTAAATTGGAAAACAGTGGAAAAAATGATGGGGCATTTTTCATACCAACCTCACCCTAAAAATATTTCAGTTTATTTCTAGTCTTGGAGATTAAGAACTCATCAAGAACAAAGAAGTTAGGAAAGAAGATGTGGTCTTCGTTCAAGTCTATGTAAATAAACAGATCCTTAGTTATTTGCTGTTGAATTTGGATTTATTCTTCTTCTCTAGGAGTCCAACGTTCATTTCCTGAGAATAAAAAATGGTGAGGGTTTTCTTTAAATCCATTTGGAATAATATAGAATGTAAAAAAACAAACAAAAAAATGCTTTTAACAAAATTGCATGAAGTTCACCTTTCTCTAATGAAGGCTTATCTTTCTGTTGGTTTTCATAAAATTACTGCTTACCATGGTGGTTAGAAAGGAAATAATCAGAGAGAGCCCATTTCAGATCTTCCCCAGACATTTAATTGTATTCTGTTTTAGCTCAAGGCTTACTTCATTGATACAAATGAAAACAATAGATATTCAGAAAAAAATACTCTGAGGTACCAATTGTGTTCATTAGGAAATATTTCTGACAATGACCCATCCTCAGAAGTATTTTACCTTTAATTCCAGCTTCTACTGAGTGCTCAGCATTTCTTTACACTCAGC
>NW_007731349.1:28874-31195 GCF_000696425.1 Galeopterus variegatus | reverse complement strand
CACTCACTCACAGAAGCCAGCTGCCATGATGCCCTGTGGAGACTCACAAATGGTGAGGAACTGAGGAACTGAGGTTTCCTGGCACAGTCATGTGATTGAGCTTGGAAGCAGATTCTCCAGCCCCAGCCGAGCTTTCAGAAGCCTGCAACCTTGACTGACAGCTTGGATTCCCCGAGCCAGGTCCACCCAGCTAAGCTGCTCTAAGACTCCTGAACCTCAGTAACTATGTGAGATAATAAATGCTTGTTGTTTCAAGCTGCTACATTTAGAGTAATTTGTTATGCAGCAACAGATAACCAACACAAGGGTACAGTCTAGTTGAGAAGGTTGACCAGACACTTAGAGAAAAAAAAAACATGTGATATCCGATAAGAGTCAAACAAGCAGCAGAGACCAGAGAGGATCAACATTCAGGAAAGAGGAAGAGAGAGACCTACGGGATGGGGAGTCCACTGCAAACCCTATCTAGGAGCTGGCTTCTTAGAGCATCTATGCAATTGAGCCCTCTTCTGTCCTTCTCTAAAACCCAGAAGTCATTCTGGTCAGAAGCTTTGGTATCAGGGCTGATGTTTGCCTATGTCCTCTGGTATGACCAAACAGGTTGTAAAAAGTCTGAAATACTTCAGTACTAGTCAGTAAACAGCTAATCTTCCAAGGCTCTCAATTGCACCTCACCTCACCTCCACCCAGGATCACCCCCACTGTAACTAAAGGGTCAGTGAGTAGCCCAGAAGGGGTGTCTGGGACCCTGAGTCCAAGCCCACTCCCAACACCAGCCTCAGACTCATCAGCCAGTGCCACATTGCCTGCCAGCATCAATGTGGGCTGACCCAGGACAAAGCCTGTGTGGTACCATAGCTTTGTGCCACCTCTCTGACAGCAGGGACATGTTCCTGCCCCAGTGACACACTCTATCCTCTGCTAGTGGCCACCTGGCAGCTCCCTCCTTAATTAGAAGTTTCCTTCTCTTTCAAAATTTTGTGATCCTCCACGCTACCCCAAAAGGCTAGATCTAGCAAAATGAAGGGGAGAATTAGGATCTTATGGAATCAAGTCAAATATATATAATAACATATATTTATATATTATATATAATATATTTATATATGTCTATATAAATATGTACTTATATTTATATGTTATATATTATATATTTATGTTATACATTACATGTAATATGTTTGACTTGACTCCCTGTCAGACTGGATTACAGACCCCTCTGCCCCATCCTGTGCAGGTTGCAAGTCAGGTCACTGAAAGAAGATTCTGGCAGCCTTAGACACTGTAGACATGCTTTATTTCAGACACAAGCTCTGCCAGCCAGTGGTTCAGAACTGTTGTCTTTTATTCTACCAGTACACAATAGTGGCCACAAGCCAAGGACTACACAAGCGTACATGTGTAGTTACACTACTCTTATATAAATTGTTTACAGCGAACCGCTAAAACGTGCTGAATCATATCCTGCCTGATACGAGGTGAGGGAGCCTGACTAAACTGTTTCTATTCTCCTCACACTCCCCGAGACCCTAATGCTATATATTATATATAATATATATAAAGATACATGAGTCTAAGTGTGATTTGATTTGAATGATTGGGAAGAGTTGCTTGGTTTTCAGTGTCTTTAGCTTTTTTCCCCTCCTTTCAAGCTTGAAGCCTTAAGAAGAAAACCTTTCTAATCGTTTATGGTGGCCTATATGATGTTTATAATAATCTCACTCATTAAATGCGATTGAGTCTACATACCTGCAGGTGCTTAGCACTGTGTCCCGCCTACAGCGCGTCTTTAGTAAATATGGTTTTTCTTTCCCTTATTTTCCCCTGACAAATATTATGACTGTTTTATTAAAAGTAGAGGACTCGGAAGGCAAGAATGTCATCGATTTCCCACTCCTCCTGAAGTCGGCCGTGCTGTGGGTGAAGTGAGCGAGTCTGCCTTTGCTGCTAAGGGAGTGGGAACCGGGGTCCAGCGTGCCTGGGGCTCTCTGGTCCTTTCAAAGCTTCACTGACGTTTACCTCGGTGCTTTAGACAGGTAGCCGGGAAGAGCAGCTCAGCAGCAAAGACCTGCCTCGTTGAAGGGCTTATTGCCTTGTCACCGCTTCCTAATAAAACACGTGCAGGATCGAATGCTCTTGGATGCAGAGAAGGGACTCCAGCCCATCGGACGAGCTGCTCACCGGGCCGGGGAAGCCTCGGCCGCGGCAGGCGCGGGGCGCCCGCTGGTTTCTCCGCGAGGCGTCGCCCGCTCCACGCGGCGCTGCAGCGACATCGAGCGGGGCCCTCCGCCGCATGCGGAGTTGGCCCTGGGTGGTCCCGC
>NW_007731349.1:15307-28695 GCF_000696425.1 Galeopterus variegatus | reverse complement strand
GCGCGGGGCGCCCGCTGGTTTCTCTGCGAGGCGTCGCCCGCTCCACGCGGCGCTGCAGCGACATCGAGCGGGGCCCTCCGCCGCATGCGGAGTTGGCCCTGGGTGGTCCCGCAGCTCCCTCGGCCTGGATGTGACCTGACAACATGTTAATTAAAAGGTAGTTAAGCCAAAATTATATAATATGTATGAGAAAAAGACAATGCAATGAAGAAAGTGCAATCGATACAAGCAAGAAATTTATAAAAGAAGAAACACAAATAGCCAAAAACGTTTTAAAAGTAAAAATAGACCTCATTAATAATCAAAGAAATACAAATTGAAACGAGATACTTGGGGTTGGAGCGGGTGGGGCCAGTCCTGGCAGGAGACTGGCAGGTAAGGAAGACAGATGACACCCGGGGTGGGCCTGGGGACGGCGGCCTGCGCCAGCTGCTGCAGCAGAGCGTGCACAGGGGCGACGTCTCCTAAAGGGACAGGGCAGCTTGCGCATGCACAGTACAACCTGCACGTTACACTTCTAGGAATTTGTCTTAGAGAAACAATTGGACAAGTGTGCAAAATGTACAACAGACCATGTGTATCTCAGCCATTGTTATAACAGTGGAAATTAAAAGAGCACAAACGTCCGATGGTTAAATAAATCATGATATAGCAATGCGATAAAATATTATATATTCGAACAAATATGAAGTGCTTTGATGTGGAAAGATGTTCATGATACACTAAGAGAAAAAATGGTTATGAAACCCCATATTTCATTAAATATAACACACCATCAATTATAAGGTGCACCATTAAATTACGTATCACTAAGAAAAACAAAAAACCTTTGTGTATCAGGGAAACAAATTAGGTAAGGTGCCCCTAAAATTTCTTCACCGGAATCATGTTTGTGCTCAGCAATGTTGCCGTCCATGCTTTTCCACATGATACGGTCTCCTGTGCCAGCAAGAGCTTCGGTGATATTGTTTTTCTTAAAAGGGTGCTCCACTATTGTCTGCAGCGTTTTCTTCCAAGCATCCGATGCCCATTTTGCAAGTTTTGATGCACAGCTGAGAGAATGACAACTATGCCACTATTTATTACAAGGGCAACAGCAACTGTAAACTATATCCCATTTTCAGGGTGTTAAAATGTGAAAATAATATGAGCATTTCAGAATCACTGAACCACAGCAAGAGTATAAAGAACATGCATTTTATTATATATGATATATAAAAAGAATTACGTAATAAAGAATTCGGGTGGCCTTTGTCCCAATTACTGAAAGGGAACTTCTATATCCTTGGAGAATCCTGAGTGATAGGAGTGTCTTTGTTTTTCATGGAGGGTCTCGATGGTTTATGCTAATGAGGTGGGCCCTGCTAGTCCAAATCAAGCAGATGACTCAGGATGGGACTGGCCATGCCAGAAAGACCAGCCATACCTTAGAGCGTTGAGGCTTTGAGCCACCTGTAACCAGCCCTACCTGCTGGGAGCAGAGGGGGCTGGAGGTGGAGTTCAACCTTGTGGCCAATGATTCAGTCAGTCACACTTATGTAATAAACCCAAGAAACAAAAACTATTTCAAAATTGTAGACTTAACATCAAAATGAAGGAATGTCTGTCCATCTTTCTGTCTATCCTCAACAGGGACAGTGGGGGAAGGGACAGGATCACTGTAGCACTTGCATGGAAACTTTACTTTTTCATTATAGAAAAGATTGATCCTGAAAATAAAAAAAATAAATTTCTCTGAAATCATTAAAAATGCTCCCTCTGAACAGAATTAACTTTTTAAAAATGTTCAGTTAAAACAAAAAACAAACCTGTCCAACGAAGAATGAGTTGAACTGTGTTCTCAGGACATTCAATCAGAGGCCCTGATCTTGACTGTTGCAGGGTGTCCCTTTCAGCAGAGATAACAATAGGTGTCTCATGTGCCACCTGCAGTGTGGCGTTGGGAAGGGTGCTGAGACCAATGGCTGGTCCAGTGGCACACAGCTGTTGCCCCGCACGTCCACCACGAGGGGGTGGCCTCACAGCCCCGCACACACTGACTCTGCCTGCTCTAGCAACAGCATCTCCCCCTCCCCACTCCCACTTAACCTGCTGTTCTGTTTCTAACCCCCCATGGGTGATTATGGAATGGTGACATTTATGACTAAATCATGGGTGAGCAGGCTCTGTGGGGGTGCTAGGGGTCCTCTATGGATGGAATTCTTGGGTGCTTTTGCCTTGTACTCTGCGGCCTCCGCTTTGCCTCCTCAGCGATCTGGGCTGGACTCTCAGTTACATTCCAACATGCTGAAGCAGACTTGAAAATGACCTTCATATAAATGGGTCATTGAGGGGGTGGCCTCACAGCCCCGCACACACTGACTCCGCCTGCTCTAGCAACAGCATCTCCCCCTCCCCACTCCCACTTAACCTGCTGTTCTGTTTCTAACCCTCCATGGGTGATTATGGAATGGTGACATTTATGACTAAATCATGGGTGAGCAGGCTCTGTGGGGGTGCTAGGGGTCCTCTATGGGTGGAATTCTTGGGTGCTTTTGCCTTGTACTCTGCGGCCTCCGCTTTGCCTCCTCAGCGATCTGGGCTGGACTCTCAGTTACATTCCAGCATGCTGAAGCAGACTTGAAAATGACCTTCATATAAATGGGTCATTGTGTACATACAGCAGCCGGTGCCTGAGACCTTCCACAGGCTTCTCTGTGCCACACACGTTGGTCACCCAACCCCTTCCTCCGCTTTGCCTGTCTACCTAACCTATGGCGCATGGAAAGATGTTGCTGCAACTCCAGCCACAGAAGCATCTGTGACTTAGTGGAACTAGCAGCACGTTGGTCACTCAACCCCTTCCTCCGCTTTGCCTGTCTACCTAACCTATGGTGCATGGAAAGATGTTGCTGCAACTCCAGCCACAGAAGCATCTGTGACTTAGTGGAACTAGCAATAGGGATTTAAGCCTTCCTTGACATTGCATTTGGTAAAGTTCTACAATTAAAAAGCAAAATTTAGCATTAAATCATTTGGCAAATATCTGATGAGTACATATGCGGTGCAAATCTTCGGACAGTAGAGATCAAATGAACCTGAAGCCCATGACAGAAAAATGACTAGAATTGTGTAAACTTTGACATTAGGACTGTAAAATAAACAACAAAAGCAGATGAGAGACTCTGCCCTCTACAGCCATGCCTTACTGCCCTTTCTCTTGGGTCACTCACACAGACAGATGCTCTATTGTCTCATGGGTGCTTTAGTCTCCGCCAAATACCACTGTGGGAATGAAGAGAGAGAAACACAAACCTCCATTGTCATTCTTTGGAGAATGAGGAGTATTCACTTTTAGACTTTAGGCTTTGTTTTATAAAACACACAGGTGTATATGTGCACACACACATATACTCACCACCTCTCTGAACAGTAGCTAAGCCTGTTAACCTGTTCCATTTGGGGGGGGCGGGAAGCTAGGTTCACTGGAGTTTACAGATGTCAGAGCAGGGCTGAGGAGGTTGCTTTCACCATTAAAGCAAAAATCAGTGGATCACCTATACTGTCCCTATTAAAGGAAGCCTTTAGTTTTCCAGGGGGTATGAGGCTGAGCACCAGCAAGCTTGGAATGTCCTGTGTGTTGCCAGCAGCTACTCCCTCAAGGCTGGAAATATCTCTGCATAGAAATACCTGTGCTCTGCTGAGCAGGTGAAAGTCACAGACAGAGGGCTTGTGGAATTCATCACCAATGTGTTTTTAAATGATAAGGACAAAGCAGCCCATGAGAGGAAGCAGGAGAAGCCTGCAAATTTGAGCACTTTGGGAGTTAGATACCACAAAAATGTGGTAGTTTAGTTACCACCTTCTCAAAACATAACAAGAGGAGATGGGCTTTGAAATTTGAATGTGTCACCTTCTCTATCCCAATTAATACCTATGGGGGAATTTGTGAAGAAGAATCAGGGGCTCAGATGGTACCAGTTGCAGTGGAAATTCAGATTCTAGAGATCTACTGACAGTGAAGAAATCTTGGCCCTACTGCTTACTAGCTGGGTGACCTGAAAATTTATATCATTTTTCCATGACCCACTTTCCCCTAAGTGTAAATGGGCATGCTAATAATATTGTACCATAATAGTGTTATGAGAAGGAAATCATTTAATGCCTTGGTAAGTACGGTATTAAGTTTCATCTACTGAGGTAGAATCAGAGACCTCCCCATTCTCCAGGTCCTTTCCCTACCCTGAAAGGACCCTGTAGTAGCTTGTGATTCCAAAGATGGCCACAGCAGTGTCTCCTCTTCCAAATGCTCTTTTGCACTGTGACCTCGCCACTCTCCCATCAAGAGGTGAAGTTTATTTCCCTTCCTCTTGAATCTGGACTGGCCCAGCAGCCTGTTTTAACCAACAGAACACCATGGATGTGATACTGTGGAACTTTATCAAGATTGAGACTTAAGAGATATTTAGCTTCCACCTTCACCTTTTGAAATGTTCCTTCTTGAAACCCAGACACCATACTGTGAGGAAGCCCAAGCAACCACATGGAAAAGTTCACACAGAAGAGAACCAAGGCCTCCAGATGACAATCCCAGCTGAGCTCCTGGCTAGTAGGCAGCATCAACTGCCAACATTGAGGCCATTTTGGACCTTTAAGTTGTTTCAGTGCCCCAACTAGGTAAAGCAGAAAAACCACACTCCACCCAGAAGCAGGTAAGAGAACACACCTGGGGTCATAGGCAGAAGGTGAGGGCAGCACCCTCTACCAAGAAGCAGGCAAGAGAACACATCCAGAGTCTGAGGCAGGAGTCAAGGGCAGTACCTCACATCTGGAAGCAGGCAAGTGAGCACAGTAAAAACACCACTTCTATGCAGGTGGCCCATCACAGCCACTGCCACAGCCATGGCTGCCACAGCTACCACACAGGGGGCCCATCAGACACTTGACTGCATTGATATGTGGAAAGTCAACAGCAGAGACTGGAAAAAGAAGAGGATGTCTGTCTCTTCAAAGCCCACTCCAGAGTAATAGAAGCAGCAAAAGCTCTAGCAGATGATGAGACATCAACGTAGAGATACTAGAAATAAAAAAAAACCCAAGAAAGTATGACACCACCGAAAGAATGCAGTAATCCTCAAATACCAGACCCTATAGAGCAGGAAACCCTTGAAATGACTGAAAAAGAATTCCAAGCAACAACCTTAAGACTCACTGAGATACAAGAAGACTCAGTTAAACAAAATAATGAAATGAGAAAAAAGAAATTCAGGATATGAAGAAGGAAATTTGCAAAAAGATCAATACCTTAACAAATAATATAGCAGAACTCATGGAACTGAAAGATTCACTCAATAAAATAAAAAACACAACCAAGAGCTTAAGCAGCAGGCTAGCACAAGCAGAAGAAAGAATTTCTGATCTTGAAAACAGTCTTTTCAAAATAAACAAGACAGACCAAAAAAAAAAAAAGGAAAACAGTATTTTAAATAATGAAGAAAATCTAAGAGAGCTAGCAGACAACCTTAAGCTCACAAAGATTCAAATTGTAGGTATTCCAAAAGGGGAGGGAAAAGGAAAAGGTGTGGAAGACCTATAGAACAAAATAATAATGGAAAATTTCCCAGGTATATGGAGAGACATGGAACTTCAGATCCAGAAGGCTCAAAGAGCCCCAGGCAGATTCAACCCAAAAAGATTCTCTCCAAGACACATTATAGTCAAATTGGCAAAGCTCAAAGACAAAAAGAGAATCTTAAAGGAAAAGCATCCAGTCACCTATATAACAAAGCTCCTATCAGACTAACAACAGACTTCTTAACAGAAATTCTATAGGCCAGAAGAAAATGGGATGATATGTTCAAAATACTGAAAGAAAAAAAACTGCCAGCCAAGAATACTATAGCCAGCAAGGCTATCATCAGATATAAGGAAAAAATCATGTATTTTTCCAGACAAACAAAAGCTGTGAGAGTTCACCACCACCAGCCCTACAAGAGATCCTTGAGGAAATCCTGCATCTGGAATCTGAAAAATGATAATCACTACCACAAATGCACAAGAAAGAACAAAACTCACTAGTAGAACAAAATGCGAACAAAAAAGAGAAAGAAACTAAATCTTACCACCACAAAAAACCATAATGACAATATAATAGTGTCCCTGCTTTATTTCTGATTTTAGCAATTTCAATCTTCTCTTTTTCCCTTGGTCAATCTACATAAAGGTTTGCAAATTTTGTTGATCTTCTTAAAGAATCAACCTTTGTTTTTGTTGATTTTTCTGTATTGTTTTTCAGTTCCCTATTTTATATAGTTGTGTTGCAATCTTTGTTATTTCCTACTTATATTTGATTTTTGTTTATTTTGTCTTCTATTTTCTTAACGTAGAAGTTTACATTACTGATTTAAGATTTTTCTTATTTTTAATATAGGTATTTACAAGTATAAATTTTCCTGTAAGCATTGCATGAGCCCTGCATCCTATGGATTTTGATATGTTGTGCTTTGATTTTTATCTCAAAGTAAAATAAATTAATAAATAATAAAGATAAATTAAAAAAAAATAAAGCAGAAAAACCAAGTCAATCCACCAAATCATGAGATCTAGCCACTAATCTTGTGATAGTAACCAAAACAGAATTAAATGACTAAAATTCTCCAGTAACATAGCTGGTGGTTTAAAAAAATAAAGCAGAAAAACCAAGTCAATCCACCAAATCATGAGATCTAGCCACTAAGTTGTGATAGTAACCAAAACAGAATTAAATGACTAAAATTCTCCAGTAACATAGCTGGTGGTTTGTCAGCAACTGTGGTCTGTGTTGTAATCCACAATGCCACCATGATCCTCCTATGCACACCTGGAAGTGTTTCCCACGCCCCACCACAAATGACTCTTTGACCTACCAGGGTTACAGCTCTCTTTTCCAGCTTCCAAAAAGGCCACATTCTACTTCAGATCACCATCCTCTCTTCTGAGGAAACAGGGGGAAAATCTCCAAACATGGACCATTATTTTTCCTTTGCTTCCCCTACTCTAACACCTTGCCTCTCTCCTCCTCCCCCATGTTTATCTCAGGGACAGTTTCTTGATCCTTTATCTGATGGGAGCTCTGTCCCCACCTAGACAGTCCACCATACTACTGCCACTGCCTGTCACTCAATGTCATAGTCTCACTTCTCAGTTGGGGGGGTCCTGCTGCTATAAAACACCTATCAGAATAAAGACTGTCAATAGTGAGAGACTTTCCATCGCAGGGTGAGTGTTGTGACTGTTCAGACACTTCCCATATAGGTCAAGAGCAACTTTCACCCCCTCCCTTAAGAGTCCAGTGTCCCAGATGTCAACCCACAGCCCAAAGTCTCCTCTACATGTCTCCCAGGAGGCCTGGAAGGTCTTCATGTAAATGAGATTCCAGGTGATTTCTCTGGTGTCCCAGCATTTCTGACTGAATATTAGTCTCCACATTCCACATTTATTAGAATGTTATTAGACTAATACAAACAAATGTATGTTTTCCAGCAATTTACTTAATCTACACACACACACACACATGCAGCAGGGTCAATACTAAATTATCAGTGAAATATGGGGGCAGTGATTGTAAACCTACTCTATTAGATTGAGGCATCTTCCCCAAATAAAACTACATACCCATTAAGTAGTTACTACCTATTCCCCCCTCTCTCCAGCCATTGGCAACCACCAATCTGTCTGTATGGATTTACTTATTTTAGATATTCCATATAAATAGAATAATATAATATGTGCCCTTTGGTGTCTGGCTTCTTTCACTTAACATAATGCTTTTGAAATTCATCTACACTGTAGCATGAATAAGTGCTTCATTCCTTTATATGGCTGAATAATATTCCATTGTACGAATATATCACACTTTTGTGTATCCATTCATTTCCTGATGAACATTTGGGTTGTATCCACATAGTCCTAGAAAAGAGAGGCTGATGTGAGGCTTATAAATAAAAGAAGAGATCAGATATTGTAAAGAATTGTGAGATGGTGAAATTCTGGCCCAGCCAGACTGAAGACTTCCCACCAAGGACTTGAGCAATCAGGAGACCCTAGAAAGCCAATATTTTAGGAATAAGGGTAACTCACTAGAGTAAAAAGCATATCTTAGGAATAAGGACAAAACTGAAATAAGGAAGCCATAACAAAGAATAGAACCAAGTTTTACAAGATCAAGAAGTCCCAAAAGTAATTTACTGTCTGCAAAAATAAAACTCATCATCCATTATACCCATTAAAGAAGAGAAAATAATCCAATCTTCAGAAAATAAATCATCCATGATGTCCATTATACAATTTAAAAACTACTAAATATGCAAAGAAGCAGGAAAGTGTAAGCCACAGTCAAGGAGAAGAAACTCAATATAAGCAGATTCTGAAATTGTCCATATGTTGAAATTCACCTACAAGGTATTTAAAGGAGCTATTATAGATATGGTCAAAGACTTAAAGGAAAACATAAACATAATGAGTAAATAGAAAGTGTATTTCACCAGAGAAATGGGAACTATCAAAAGAACAGGATGAGACTTTTAGAATTGAAAATTACAATACCTAAATTTCTAAAATTCATTGACAATATTATGACTTTACATAAATATAAAGGATTATAAGAGAATACTATGAACAATTGTATGCCAACAAATTAGATAACCTAGATGAAATGGATAAATTCCTATAAACACACAAATAACCAAAATTCATGCAGAATAAATAGAAAATCTAAACAAATCTATAACAAGTAGAGACTGAATTAGTAATCAAATGGCTCCACAAAGGAAAGTCCAAGACAAGCTGGCTTCACTGGTGAATTATACCAAATGTTTAAAGAAAACTTAACACCAATCCTTTTCAAACTCTTCCAAAAATTAGAAAAGGAGCAGGGTGGTCAGTGAGCTCAGTTGGTTAGAGTATAGTATTACAACAACCCCATACTGGCCAGCCACCAAAAAAAAGAAAAAAAAAATAGAAGAGGAGGGAACACTGCCTGATTCATTCTATGAGACCAGCATCACCCTGACATTAAAGCCATACAAAGACACTAGAGGAAAAGTAAACTACTGACCAATATTCCTTGTGAATATACATGCAAAAATACTCAACAAAATACTAACAAACTGAATTCAACAGAATATTAAAAAGATTATATATCATGACCAAATGGAATTTATCCCAGGAATGCAAGAGTGGTTCAACATAATATTATTAGAATGAATGAGAAAAAAGGGAGTATTTCTCAAATTTGGTTACAAACATCAGCCTACACCATCAAGAAACAAAGTGAACAACAAGTTGATGAAACATAAACAAAATACAATTAGACACATGCTGGTCAAACTGTTGAAAAGCCAAGATAAAGATAAAATATTCAAATCAGCCAGGAATAAAAAGACACAGCATACTCAGGAGAACAGCAATACAAACCATACAAAAGACAGGTAATTTCTCAAGTGAAACAACTGCCAGAAGACAATATAAATACAGCTTTAAAGTGTTGAAAGTAAAACTTGCGTGTACATATAAATATATCTATGCCCAGAGAAGTTATCCTTCAGAAATGAGGTTGGATGATAAGCAAACACTCAGAAAATTCATCACAAGCAGACACACCACAAGTAAGACACATCACAAGTGTGACGAAAAATACTAAAGGAAACTCTTCAGGCTGAAGGGACGTCCGATGGAAACTCATATCTGTGGGAGGAAATAAAGAGCACTAGAGATGCTAAATGCATGAGAACATGCAGACGACAATCTTTTTCTTCTCTTGATTTATTTAAAGAAAAACTGACTTTTTAAATAAAAAAATTTATTATGGAGTTTAGGACATATGTTGAAGTAAGATACTTGACAATAGGACAGTGGTGTTTTTAAAACATGTTGACAAATTATTTGACACTCTTTTTTTTTTCAGAGAATTGCACTCTCCTTCAAGGTGGCTGTGCTTAGTGATTTGCTTCTAAGGAATAGAATGTGGCAGAAATGATGCCGTGTGATTTCCAGAGCTAGGTAACAAAAAAGGTAGCTTCCACCTGGGATCCTCTCTCTCTCTCTCTCTCTCTCTCTCACACACACACACACACACACACACACACACACACACACACTTCTCTTTCTCTCCCATCACTTACTTGCTCTGTGGAAGCCATCTTGTAAGGACTCTCAAGCAGCAGCCTGTGGAGAGGTCCACGTGGGGAAGAATGAGGCCACCCACCAAAAACCAGCATCAACTCAGCAGCCGTGTGAGTGAACCATCTTGGATTCTGATCCTTCAGCCCCAGCCAACATCTTAATCTCAACCCTCAAGGCAGAACTGCCCCCTAGATTGCTCTCTAATTCATGATCTGCAGAAATTGCGAGGATAATAAATGTGTATTGTTATGTTCAGTCAGTAAGTTATGGGCTAATTGACACACAAATGACAAGGGGATAGTAAAGGGAATTAAACTGTCTGAAAGTTTCTATATTTTACATGAAGTGGCACAAGTAAGTAAGTATAATAAACAATGGATGCATATTGTAATCCCTAGATTAACAATTAAAAATAATATAAAGAGTTATTGGTTAAAGATTGTAGAGTGGAAAAATAGAACACAGAAAACATTTGATTAACCAAAATGAAGGCAGAAAAGGAAACTCAGAGCAACAAAATACAGAATGGACAAACAGAAATGAAAAAGCAAAATGGTAGACTTAAACCAATGATATTAATAATTACATTAAATATAAATAAATAATACATTCTAATTAACAGTCAGAGATGTTCAGACTGAATGACAAAACACCCATCATATGCTATGAGTATAAAAACACAGATGTTGAAAGTAAAAAGAAAAATATATACCATGTAAACAGTGAGCATGTGGCTGTATTAATATCGGAAAAAGTATATCTCAAGATGAGGAGCATTAACAGAAAAAAGAGAGGGACATTTTACAATGATAAAAGGGTCAATTCATCAGGAAAACGCAATAACCATAAAAGTGTGCTCAAATAAAAATAGAGCTTCAAAATACGTGAAGCAAAAACAGAGCTGAAAGCAAAATAGACAAATCCGTAATCACAGCTCAAGATTTGAACGCACCTCCTGACTGATGAAACAACTGGAAAGAAAATCTTCAAGGAAACAGCAGATTTGAACAAGACCGTTGACCCAATTCACGTTTGAAAAGTATAGAGCACTTCACCAATAACAGAATACAAATGCTTTCAAATGCACGTGGAAGGGTCGGCCCCGTGGCGCACACGGGTTCGGATCCTATATAGGAGTGGCCGGTGCGCTCACTGGCTGAGCGCGGTGCGGGCGACACCACACCAAGGGTTGTGATCCCCTTACCGGTCACGAAAAAGACAAAAAAAAAAAAATGCACGTGGAAACGTTCTTCATCTTGGTTGGTTACTTTGGTACAGATTTGTCAAAACTCCCCAAATGAACATTTCTTATCCAAATGAACATTTCTTATCCAAATGAACATTTCTTATCCAAATGAACATTTCTTATCTGGGTCATTCACTCTGTGTGAGCATTTCCTCCATTTAAGGGAAAAAAGGAAGGTGCAGCCAGCTTTGTATTTGATGATCTCTCAAGACAGTCAAGACAAATCAGTTGATAAATCAAACGCGATCAGGAAGAAACGTCCGGCTCGGGGGCGACCTCGGCCGGGGCTGCAGGCGGCGCTGGCGACCCGGGGCAGCAGGAGCGCGCCCGCCGCAGCGCCTCTGAGGCCGGGACACAGGGGCTTCCTCCCCCAGCGCGCCCCGGGCCACCTGGGGAAGGGGGTGCCTCTCAGGGTGTCTTGAGAGTCTCGAGGGACCTTTAGGGTCCACGTCCACGGGCGGGGAAGGAGGTGGCGTTCGGGCGGGCGGCGCGTCCCGCGGGGGCTCCCCCTGATGACACGTTCTCTCCTCTGCCCTCCTTGGTTTGGGGTGAAAGACACCCGGGCTGGACTCTCCCGTCTCGTCCCCTGTTTGCGACGATGCCGGCGCCACCGCGGCCGCGGAGGGGGGATGGGCGTCGCTGTCTCGCTTCCGTGCCCGCGTCCGCTGCCCGCCCGCCCTCCTGGCAGGGCCACCTCCTGGCTGTCCCACCCTCGCCGCGGCGGGGCCGCTCTGACCGCGTCACCCCGGAATTGAAGGTGTCTGCTCGTGTCTCTCCTGCTCTTCCGCTAACTCCTGGGGCAGGACCCCGTGTTCGTCATCTCTGTATTCCTTACGCCTTGGTATGTGACGGGCATTCGATGAACGCGTACTTAACACAATTATAAAATGCGAACAATAATTCCCGTTTTGCCTTTGCGTGAAGTTGTTGTGAGAATTCGACCTATCATATTAGGGCTAATTCCCTTGTTCTGGCTTTTCTCGCTTCCTGGACCTCTCCACCACGTGATTGCAATTAATGACTGAATTGTGTGTTTCTTTAATGTCTATCTCCTACACACACACACACGCACGCACGCACGCACACACGCACACGCACACACACACACACACACACACTTTCCTGCTATTTGCCTTGATCACTGCTGTACCTCCAACATTTCACACAGTGTGTTAAGCATGTCCTGTATTTTCTGTATCCTGATGTTTCAACATCTGGGCCTTTACTGATCCTGGAGGAACTGTTCCCAGCTCCAGGTTAGCCAATTCTTAAAGATAACCCACCTGTAAGTGCACTTTTCAAATGCAAACCAACCTGTCCAGAATCCACACCCCAACCACCTCCTGGATTAGTTCTCACATTCTGAGCCACTTACACACCTGCCCTAGTCACCCAGAGCCAGGTACCAGACAGCTAGGACAGCCCCTATGCCTCAGAGTGCACTGAAATTATTCAAAGTAGACAATCCTAAGCCTGCACACCCTGCCTAACCTTTCCTTCCTGCAGAAACCACAGTAAAGGCCATTGCCCACAGGTCTCCTCCTTCTGCCTCCTGACCAGCTCAGGTGTTTCACTGTGTGTCCCCATCCCTCACCCCCTGTGGCACGGCTTGCCCCATCCTCTTCATCTGTGAGTAACAAACTACCTTTTCAGTAGCAATCCCCTCCAGATCTATTGACCTCAAAGTTCCCATTAATACATTATATTTTAAATCACACAGTTCCTGGCATTCAGTAGGTGCTTGATAAATGCGTTGAACGAGTGTACCAAATGAAGTATCTTGAAGACATCAGAGTTTCAGCCATATGAGTAATTATGCTCTCTCTCTCCTTCCCTCTAATGTTCTCTTCTTTATAATACTGTGATTTGGGATGTAGATTCCAGAGACACAATGCCCTCCTAGCTGTGTGAGCTTGGGCATAACTCCCACCCTCTCTGTACCTCACTTTTTTCTTGCCTATAAAATGTGAACAGTAATAATACTTACCTCATAGGGTTGCTG
>NW_007731349.1:1514-15003 GCF_000696425.1 Galeopterus variegatus | reverse complement strand
CTCACTTTTTTCTTGCCTATAAAATGTGAACAGTAATAATACTTACCTCATAGGGTTGCTGTGAGGAGAAAACTGGCTCACATGTATCACATTCTTATGACACGCCAGGCCCACACCGAAGTGCGCAAAAGCGTCAGCTTCGGCTGTTATTCCACCGACCCCTCTCTCTCCTCCTGCTGATGTCTAGTAGGCATGGTCGGCTGCCACCCTTTGGACTGGCTGTCCCAGGTCTTCTTGAGCCCAGAAGATTCATTTCTCAGCCCAATTAGTACCACTACTAGAGTTATGCAGAACATAGAAAGAAAAACAGCAACAGTAAACCAGAATTTTCCTTCCAGACAGAAGCTAGGCACAATTTTAATGCCATTTCTCATCATTTTGCTCTCAGATGACTGTAGAATTCTGCTGCTA
Organism: Galeopterus variegatus; assembly: GCF_000696425.1. Taxonomy (NCBI): domain Eukaryota; kingdom Metazoa; phylum Chordata; class Mammalia; order Dermoptera; family Cynocephalidae; genus Galeopterus; species Galeopterus variegatus. The sequence continues at coordinate 14,592 of NW_007731349.1, read as the reverse complement.
ACATTTTTCCCATGTGGGTCTATGGTTGGCTTTCAGACTCATAAAAGAAACAAAGAAAGAAAGAAAACAATAGAATTGCAAGTTCCTCTCTAAAAAAAAAAAACAAAGCCAGCCATACAGTGACAGGGGTCAGTGCGGGCTGCTGCCGACAGCCGCCGCCCCGGGAGCTCTCTGTGCATCTCACACAGGCTCCCGCACCTCTCACAAGTGCCACGCAAGCTCCCCCGCATCCCTGCGGGAGGCTTTGCCAATCCAAAAGGATGTTTGGGTATAAATTCCACCGCGCTGGGATGAAAGGGAAGGAGATTTCTCCTTCCTGAGAAAACAACACGGAGACTGGGAAAAGAACAAAGGAAAATGTGAAGCAAAAATAAAATCCAAACCTGAGCCAAAACAGGAAAGGATTTTAAGACTGGTTGTTTTCTTTCCCTCCAGCCATTTCCCTCTAGTGAGAAAGCACCAGCCTTGGCTTGGATTTTAAGATTTAGTGGTGTTAAGTGGTAGAGAAAGGCTAGGTTTTCCTCTCCTCAATCTCTCTTTGTCTGAATAAACAAACAGAAGAGAGAGAAGGGGCGGATGTGGCCCACATCGTGTTCCCTGAGGGACAGAAGAGAGACATAAAGCCACCTACACACAAATGCACTTACCCGTTGATCCCTGTGCACCAGGCGAAGTTCTTTTCTGGTGTCGTAGACTGTGAGGTCCTCAGAAATGAAGACCGTGCCCTTGTTACTCACCTGTGAGCTCCCAGTGCCCAGCACCAGAGCCAGTGCACAGCAGGGCCACGGTAAGTGATGAGTGGGAAGATGGATGGATGAAAGGATGGAGAGATGGGTGGATGGGGAGATGGCTCAGCCCTGAGAATTCAGGAGAAGTTGGGATAAATAATCCATCCTGAAAAAGCAACAGCTCTCAGAATGGTCCGTTCTTTCAATCATCCTCATGAGGACCTTTTAAAATCAGGTAGTGGTCCAAGTTCTCAAAAAACATGAACTCAAATGAATTTTAGTGACCTGGGCTGATGGAGCAAAATTTCTAATTTTCACCAATGGCCAAAGCCAACAAAATCTCGGGCCCAACTTGTCCAATGGTAACCAGGAGCCAAGAAAGAGCCATTAGCAAACCAGAAGAAACGTTTCAGCCTTTCATTGTTTCCTGTCGACAACTCTGATCTTAAAGTATTGATCAGTCTTTCCCTTTATGATTCCAACAGATTCAGGGACTTCGATCCAATTTCAGTTTGCCATATAGGACAGAGATTCAAACAGTCTGTCAACTCAAGATCCACTCTCCCCTTCTTACAAAAGAAAAAAAAAAAATTCTTAGTTTGGGGATGGGGCACAATGTGGACACAGCTGAAAAACGCATTTGGTAACCTCCCCTATAGGTAGGCATGCTCAGGGAAGTGAAGAAAAATAAACCCTTAATTGGTTTAAGCCAGTGTTTTTCACAGCTTTGTTACTTGCAGCCAAACGCATTACCTGATACCCCTGATATATTGATAGATTGGGTAATCCTCCCACAACAGAAGGGAGGATTCTAGAAAAGTCCAGGAAACTAAGCAGGTAAGTCAAGTGCCTGGATGTTAATGCACTGGTTTATCACATCGGAAGCTGAAACCGGCAAGGACCACTGCCTGAGTGCTGCCTCCTCATGCAAAGCAGTCACCTTGGGAGGCAACACTGCCACTTCTCAAAATATATTTGAATCTTCTTTTTGAACTGTCTTCTGAGACAATTTGTAGGCTACACAAGTCCATTTTCCTTTGCCTTCCCATTTCATTTGGGATCAATAATAGCATCACCAAACTTGGTAACTCATCTCATTGACCAGATATGACTCCATTCCAGATGACTTTTGACTATTTCAAAAAAAATCAAATATTCCTTCAAAGGATGAATTTTGCCACCACTGAGAGAATTAGAGTGAAATTACTTAGAGGCTGATCCTAGGCCACCTGTCGGTCCTCTCCCAGAAAGAGTATATGCAATAGTGGAGCTGCCAGCGGAGGGCCCTTGGTGAGAGAAGACCCTGCCCCCTACACCACCTCAGAAGTCAAGATTTGGCTCTTGGTCTCCTACCCCTGCCCACTTTAGAGCCATCTCTATATCTGAGTTAGTTTCCTTAGCTCTGTCCCTGTCCTGTCTTGTCTTTGATGCCCTCTAAGTGTGACTCAAGCTGGGTACACTTAGGGCATAACAAAGGTCCAGAAAAGTAATGGATAGCTAGACCTGGCCAGGACCAGAAGACGGTGGCATCCACAGAGCAGAGCAGTGCCTATTCACAGGGATCCCTGTGCCCATGCACAGGTGGGGGTGGCCCTAGGGACAAACCAAGAGAGGTCTGTGACCTAGAGAATGTTTGAAGAACTGCCACAGCGGGAGGAAGAATGCTAGCAAATTGTAGGAAACTAAGCAGATGTGTCAAGTGCCTAGAAGTTCATGAACTGGTTGGTCACCTCGGAAGCTAAAACAGGAAGGAGCTGGAGGAAATAGAGCATATTGGAAAGTGCAGACTGGGTGAAGCCTGATTCAAGAACAGATTAGACCATCAGGTGCCAGGTACAATGGACTAAGGCCATTATAGTCTGTATCTCCCACTGATTACAACTAAAAACTCTAGACATGATACAGAAAGCAACTACTGAGGACGCCCCAAAATCACAAGAACAGGTGATTTGGGGAAGGAAGTTGAAACTTGAAGAATAACCAATGTAGTGATGAGTTTACTTATTTTTTCCTTTTTTTATCTCCTGGTTTTGACCCAAGGATAGACCAAAGACTTAGAACTAACTACAACGAGAGTGTAGACAGCAAAAACTCCATGTGTGACCCACTCTTTCTAGCCAGACAACTGGGAAAAGAGATCCCTGTGAGTCTAAGAGTATAGGGGCAATCCTTCTTTGTGTCCTTTTCCTTTTTTTTCTCATTTTTCTTTTCTACCTCTGCCCTGAGGTCAGCCTCAGCATAGGCATCTAAAATCCAAGGAAAAAACTGTCTCTCTGGCCAAAGGAACCACAAAAAGGGAATCCTGGTGAATGGAGTGTGGTGGGAATCCTGATAAGGAGAAAGCTGGAGACAGGTGTCCCCTAATTCTGTGAAGAAGCATCTGGCAAAGGTTTTGAAAACTGAACTACAATCTAAAACACAGCCCTAGAACTTCTGGGTTAACCCGAGTGTTCCACACCTGTGGCAGTCACACAGCATAGCAAGGTCTTTAAAATCTGAATTGGCACTGGAACCACCAACCACAAAAAGTAAGCCAGAATTTTCAGAATCTAACCAGTTTGCCCACCAAAACAAAAAGATCAACACTAAATAGGATTTTTTTTAATAGGTATTATTTTTTAGAACAGAGCATTCCCTTATACCTTGCACCCAATTTCCCGTACTATTAACATCCTACATTAGTCTGGTACATTTGTTACAATTCATGAATCAATATTGACACATTATTGACTAACATTCATGGTTTATTCAGATTTCCTCAGGTAGGGGCTTCAAAATACATGAAGCAAAAGCCAAACATAACTAAAAGGAGAAATTAACAAATCCATTAGTACACCTGGACACTCCAACATTTGTTTCTCAGTAATTAATACAACGAACAGAAAGAAAATCAGCAAGGACATAGAAGATCTGAACAACACTATCAGCCAACTTGATCTAATTAACATTTATAGAACACTCCAAAGCAGTGGAATACATTTCATTTCAAAGTAGATCATATTTTGAGATATGAAATAAAATTTAATGAATTTTAAAGAACTGATGTCACACAAAGTCTGTTTTCGGACCACAATAAAATTAAACTAGAAATCAATAACAGAAAAATGTTAGGAAAATTCCCAAATATTTAAAAATTTTAAAACACACTTCTGACTGTCCCTATTTGCAGATGACATAATTATTTATGTTTAAAGTCCAAGGAACATCCAAACTGTCCTAGAACTAATAAGTGAGTTTATCAAAGTCACATGATACAAGATTAAGATGCAAAGAAAGTTTTCTCTATACTAACAATGTACAGATGGAAACTGAAATTAAAGACACAATACCATTTACAATCACTCTAAAAATAATAATAATAATTAGGTGTAAATCTAACAAAACATGTACATGATCTTTATGCCAAAATTATGAATTGCTAGTGAAAGAAGTCAAGGAAGATCTAAATAAATGAAAGAGATATCATGTTCATGAATTGGAAGACTCAGTAAAGATGACAATTTCTATTCAAATCCCAGTAAGGTTTTTTGGTACATGTATATAAATTATTCTCAAATAGAGATATCATGTTCATGAATTGGAAGACTCAGTAAAGATGACAATTTCTATTCAAATCCCAGCAAGGTTTTTTGGTACATGTATATAAATTATTCTCAAATATATATATAAAAAGGTTCAGACCCTTGAAAATAAGAAACTACTACAAACAAATCTCAAATATTCAACAACTAAGACAGAACAAATTCCTTGAAAGGTACAAACTACCAAATTTTACTCCAGAAGAAATAGATAACCTGCATAACCCTATCTATTAAAAAATTGAATAAATAGTTAAAACCCTTTCAATGATAATGACAAAATATCTCCAGGTCCATATACCCTCACTAGAAAATTCTATCCTACATGTAAAAAAGAATTAATACCAATACAGTCTCTTCTAGAAAATAGAAGAGGATAAACACTCGATATTGCTAAGATGTTTATTCTCCTAAAATTGATCTATAGATTCAATGCAATCCCAGTTGAACTCCTAGCAGAATTATGGATAGGTATTGACAAGATGATTCTAAAATATATAGGGACTGTCAAAGTAACCAGACAAGCCAAAACAAGTTTTAAAAGAACAAGGTTGAAGATTTCCCCTAGTTGATTTTGAGACTTACTATAAAACTACAGTAATGAATATCATGTGGTGTTAGTGAAAGTGTAGACATGAGGATTAACGGGACACAGTCCAGAAATAGAGCCATATGAATATGGCCAACTGATTTTTGACAAAGATTCAAAGGCAATTTAATGGAGTGAGAATAATTTTACCAACAAGTAGTGTTGGACTGTGATAGAGTTTGGATATGTTCCCCCCTAAAGCTCATGTTGAAGTCTGATCCCCAATGTGGCAGTGTTGGGAGGTGTTTGGGGCATGGGGATGGATCTCTCATGAATAGACTAATGCCGTCCCTTGGGGGCGTAGTGAGTTTCTTCCTGCTCTATTAGAGCCCGTGAGAGCTGGTTGTTTAAAAGGACCCTGGCACTTCGCCCCCCTCTCTTGCTTTTTCTCGCCATGTGATCTGCTTGTAAGTGCTGGCTGCCTTGTCATTTTCCACCATGAGTAGAAACAGCCTGAGGCCTGCGCCAGATGCAGCTGTCCAAGAAATGCAAGCCAAATAAACCTCTGTCCTTTATAAGTTACCCATTTTCAAGTATTCTTTTATAGCAACACAAAAATGGACTAACACAGACTGATTTAAAATCCATTTTTTAAAAAATGAACCCTCAAGCTATGCCTCACATATTACACAAACCTTAACTCAAGCAACAGTAGGGATGACTGGTTAGCTCAGCTGGTTGCAGCATGGCCTAGTAATACCAAGGTCAAAGGTTTGGTTCCCCATACTGGCCAGCTGCCAAAGAAAAAGAATAAAAAAGCAACAATATACCTAAATGTAAAATTTTTACTACAGCAGAAAACAAGAGAAAAATCTTTGTGACTTTATGTTAGACAGAGTTTTTAGCTTTAACACCAAAAGCATAATCAATAAAATAAAAAAATTTTTGATAACTTGGATTTTATACAAATTTTAAAATTTTGCTATGCAAAAGTCACTATTAACAGATTGAAATTTGAAGCCACCTGGGGAAAAAACTTGCAAATGACAGATCTGACCAAGGATATGAATACAGTATACATAAAGAACCTTCAAAACTCAACAATAAGGAAACAAAAATCTAATTTAAAAAAAGTAGTCAAAATTTTTGTATAGACATTTCAACAAAGAAGACAATGGTGACAAATACATGAAAAGATGCTCAATGTAATTAGTGGCTAGGAAAATGCAAATTAAAACCACACTGAAATATCAGTACACACCTGTTAGAATGGCTACCAAATGACAACATGAAATGCTGGTGAGGATGTGAAGTAAACGGAACTCTCATATATTGCTGCTGTGAGTGATGAATGGTACTGCCACTCTGGGAAATAATTTGGTCATTAAACATACACTTACTTTATTACCCAGCAATCCTACTTCCCAATATTTGCCCAAAAGAAACATAAACTTTTGTTGACACTAAAAACTGTCTATAAGTATTTATATCAGCTTTACTCATAATTGCTAAAAACTGGAAACAACTCGAATTTCCTTCAGCTGGTGGATGATCAAAATGTGATGTCTTCTGTGATAACTTCTCAGTAATAAAAGGGAATAAACTATTAATGCATAATTGCTAAAAACTGGAAACAACTCGAATTTCCTTCAGCTGGTGGATGATCAAAATGTGGTGTCTTCTGTGATAACTTCTCAGTAATAAAAGGGAATAAACTATTAATAATATTCAGTATGTTGTGTAACTAGCAACACTACCTAATTCCAGAACATTTTTCATCACCTTAAAAAGAAACCTATACCCATTAGCAGTCACTCCCCATCCTTTCCTCCCCCCCGTCTCTGGCAACCGCTAATCTACCACCTGTCTCTATGGATTTACCTATTCTGGACACTTCATATAAATGGAATCAGGCAAAATATGGCCTTTTGTGATTGGCTTCTTTGACTTATAATGTTTTCCAGGTTCATCCATATTGTAGCATGTTTCAGAACTTAATTCCTTCTTATACCTGAATAATATTATATTGTATGGCTATACATACAGAAACATATCGTTTATCCATTTATCAATTGATGGACATTTGGATTGTTTCCACTCTTTAGCTACTATCATTTCAATTTGGGATGCCAGGGATGTACCGCCCTGGTGAAGCCTCGGCAGTAAATGCAGGACTCCTCCCACTTGCAGCCGTCCCAGAAACCCAGAGGGGGAAGGTGAACAGGTGGCCTAGGAGCTACCAAGAGGGGAAGGAATTTGCACTGATGTGGCAGCCCTTCCTAGTGGTAGTCATTTGTTTTAGGGCCTCTACAAGATTTTGGGAAGCCAACATAAGTAAGCATTGCTGCAAAATATAGAGTAGAGAAACAGGAATAGGAAAAATTAAGATGTGCAAACCTTATAAATAGTGTCTGACAGTTCACACAGGACTGTGCATCTAACAGCATAGCTTATTTTTCTTTTAACAGTATTCACAACATATTCCAATAAATGACTGGCTGCACATGTCAAGAAAGGAGAAACCACCTTACTGCATAGCAGTGACACTGTCCTTCTTCATGTCTTGCCATGGGTGTTCCCTTAGCAAGTTAGGTCTTGACATGAATGCTCTCACTCTGTGTGCATGACTGGCTGCACATGTCAAGAAAGGAGAAACCACCTTACTGCATAGCAGTGACACTGTCCTCCTTCATGTCTTGCCATGGGTGTTCCCTTAGCAAGTTAGGTCTTGACATGAATGCTCTCACTCTGTGTGCATGACTCCACCTTGGATGTGCAAACCTCCTTGTGTGACACAATGGAACTGCTGGATTGGCACTGCTTGGAAATCTTCCTGCTTGCACTCATTAGAGATACACTTAAGTGAACATTAGCTTCTGAAGGCCACGTGTTATCTATAGGTGTCCGTGCCATTATTTTCAGTGGGCAATTTCTGACTCAAAGACCATTAATGGGCAGAAGTTTGTAGGCACAGTTGCCAGCACTGAAGCAAAGCTCCATGAGGAGTCTGCAGCTGCAGCCATGATTTGACTGGGGAAGGGCGAGTGTGACCACTCAGGACAACCAAAGGCCACAGGGAGCAGACTACCCTTAGTTCAGTATGGCTCTTCTTGGGCCAGCTATTAACTCGATTAAACTAGCTACTGTGCCTTTCAAATTAAATAGCATACTTATAAAGAATTATTAAGCAGGAATTCTTGCCCATGACCAGTTTTCTTCTATCATCATGAGGTTTCCCATAGCCTGGTTTTGACGGGGAGCCCTGAGGCCAGCTGACCCTGGGTTGTTGATCATCCCCAATCATCCTCCACCTCAGCTGGTCACCTGCCCTCCCTGGCACTGTCATCCCAAGCAGCTACCCCAACTTCCTCCCACCTGGAATGCCACCATTTGTCATTTTCCCCACCCTCATTTTAGTACCCTCTGGATTCCTGTCTACTGGAAGCAAAAATTCTTGAAGCCCTCACCTAATGCTCCTTTCGTTACTAAAATCTGGTTCTTCCTGGAGGCCGTTGACTTTCCAGCTACTCTGTGCAGTACCTGCTCTTTTTCCAGATCTCTGCACATCCCCAGGTGGGTCAGCTTTCTCCCAACACTCTTCTGCAAATCATTCTTCTTCCTCTCTGAGCCTCATAGTACCAGCTCAGATACACTGTCTCCCACATAAGCTCAGCTGACCCGTTTGGGGCTCCAGGTCATAATGTCCCACAGGCTTCTTCTCTCCAGTAGGTCCTCAGGACTTCTCATCCGTGCCCCAAATCCACTCGTCCTCCCAGCCTCCTCACATAGCCTCAACCCTTTAAAACAGGCTGGTGCTTCCTCCCCACCGCTCCCCCGTTCCCATGACAAACTCTTGGTCAATATCTGAATGCAAGCACTGAGTCCTCCCTGTGAAAGAACCTCAGTCGTCTCCAACCTCAAGCAAGTGTGAAGACCTCAGTCCTGTCTTCCCCTGTTGAACAGTGTACACTGTGGTAGCGTAACAACTACTGAAAAGTTTTGGAATTAGTTAATGCGGTCTCTATCCACTGACCTTGAACACACTCAGGGTATTATCCCCCCTCCTTTTCCTCTTCCTCTTCTTTTAGTATTTTATTTTTATATTCTTGAACATGGATCCATATCTGAATACTGATCCTTGCTGAATGAAGAAACAAATAATTATGATAGGGTGAAAAGTGTCTGAATAATCTACCTTCATTCAACAGATGAGAACATCAAAACCGAGGCCCAGGGAGGTGACACAACCTCTCAGAGTCACACGGCTCGTGTCAAGCCAGGACTGGAATTCGAATCTAAATCCCAGCTCAGCGGTTCTTCACGGTGTGAGACACTTCCTTCCTGTACCTGGGTGCATTTCAGTTTTTAGACTAATGAATTCAGTCATTAAAAATATATATGAATGTGCAGAAAGATACATTTACTCTGTTAAAAAAATTTTTTTGAAAACTCTAAGAATGATAATGATATGCCTATAATTTAAAAAATATTTTAAAACCTGCCCAGTCACCTAGGAAAAGTAATTATAAGAACTACAACTACACTGAAATTAAGGAAATCTTTCATGTTATTTTTACCAACTTGAAAGACTATCAGCCAGAGGGAACAGAGTCTGGTTTTAATTAAATGACAACCTTATTCACCGGCATACAACAGTGCAATATGTTGAATGAATCAGCTGGGAGTGGGGAAGGAAGCCACCGGAACACCCCACATCCTCTCAGGCAAGGTAGTTTGTTGCCCTCCTTGATTCTAGAACATTCCTCCAGTTAGCACCTTCACTGGGGTGGGGGATGGGGGAGGGGTTAGAGCAGAATGCTTTAGAAGGGAAATTACACATTAACTTAGCAGTCTAGACTATAATTTATAAATAAATCAAGCAAAGGTAATTTATTAGATTCTTGAGGAGAGCGAAGAACTGGAAAAAAGGAGACTAAACTAGACATGCAGCATGAATGGCTTCCAATTAAAAATTAGGCTTAATGCATAAACAGAAGACAATCTTTGATAAGTCCTGGTTAGTATTTACAGTGACATCCGAGAGGATGAAACAACAAAAGGCTCCTATGAGAAGAGGCCCTTGAGGTGATGCTGGCCTCTGCAGCCATTCAGGTCTCACCTCCCAGATCTACTACTTGCTCTGTGTTGGACCATGGAGAGCAGAAGGAGCAGCTTCTGATCCCAAAGGCAGTTTTTGCTCCCAAAGTTGGATTACTAGAATCCCATGCAGCGTGACTGCTGATGGGATGATTCTCCTTCTGTCTCGTTTTCTCAGGCATGCTCTGTCTCAGTCTCCATCACCAAAACTCATCCTGGCATAACTCTTTCTTGTGACCATGAAGAACCAGCAGACAGGACAGAAATGGAGTGGCCAACAGGAGAAGCAGGATCAGGGAGCAGGTCACCTTGGGTAGACCAGGTGATATACCTGGAGGCAGACGAGCCAGTCCCTCCTTTCCCTGGCTCCTCCCTGGGCTGCAGAATATCAGCAGGCACACGGGCCACACCTCCATTCCCCTACTGCCTACAGCCCCCCAGAATGGGCCAACCCATCTTAAGATCTCATCAATTGGGAATCAAACACTTCCTGGGGTCAAGTTTTCAGTTCATCACTCCACCCATCAAGCCAAGCCCATCCTGGCTCTGCCAAATGACCCAACTAACACACAGTCTACATCTTTTGGGGACTCACCCAACCCTGCTTGACCTGCCTCCTCACCCCACTCTAGCAGGTAGTCTCAAGTCAGTGTCCTTGTTGGGGCTAGACCTGGACCCCACCAGTAGCCTCTCCACCCACAGTCCCATCAGCATCAACCTTGAGACTCAGGTAGCATGAGCTAAACACCTGTGCACAGGAGCATGCTCACTAAAGCATTGCTCATAATAGTAGTCGATGATAAGCAACCAGGATATTCACCAGCAATGGCTAATGGTGTAGCAGCCACATTACAAAGCACACATTGTAGTTTCAAAATCAAAGCAACCAAGATGAAAGGGTAATCAAGATACATTTTTGAGTGAAAAAAAACTTTCAGAATAATACATACAATATGATTCCATAACATATACATATAATGTTTTTTTTGTCTGTGTGTGTGTGTGTGTAGCCACAGAATTATGTATTTTTCAGCACCACACTCTCCCAAGTGAGCCACGGGCCGGCCCCCAGAATTATGTATTTTTATGGGAACATATGTATACGCAAGTGCGTAGCTTAAAAGTCTGAGAGAGCACATCTCAGATAAGACAGTAGTTACTTCTCAGAAAGGAGGTAGTCAAAATAATGTCTTAGTTTTTTACAAGGAGAAGATAGCCATTAAAATTAATTAAAATATATATATGAAATTCACAGAATACATACAATTGGCCAATAAACATGACAAGATGTTTAACCTCTCCAATAATCAAATAAATGCTAATTAAAACAATGGCAAGGATTGTTTTTCACCAATGCGTTTGGCAAAAAGTAAACAGCATGAGAACTTGCACTGTTGGCAAGGGGATGGTGGACGGGACAGGCGGTGTGTGCAGCCTGGTGTCCGGCCCCAGGCCTCCCAGCCGACCTCTGCGTTCCAGCCATTGCTCTGGCAACCAGCGAGCAAGGTGCAGCCTGATGGCCTCTCCCCAAGGTGTTCCAGTCTCGATCTCCGGCTTTCCTGCTGCCCCTGCAGCTTGTTTGGCTATTCTGGGCATGGGAACCAACCCAGAAAGTCCCAGAAGGTCACACGCCCTGGGGAACCTTTGGCGGCTGAGGCTCACGAGCTAGACACACATACTTTCCTCTTGCTGTCTCAGGAGAAAATTCTGAGGCACATTCTGAGCAGTATCTCAGAGGGTCCAGAGAGGAAAGGAGCCCTCTATGCCCATGCAGTCATCAGCTCAATGACTCTCCCCTGGACTGGCTTTTTCTTTTCCCCTGTCGACCTCCCCGCTCCCACTTCCGTTCCCTGGATTGCTTTCCAAAGTAAACCACCTGCACACAAGACACATCTCAGGCTCTCTGGGACTGCCACTCACTGAGGAAGGACGGATTGGTCAGTACCACCGGCTTGGAGCACAGGGTGGTAACACCCAGTGAAATGTAAGTGTGTACAGTTCACCTCTAGAACTTCACTCTGCTGAAGATGTGCACACGTGCAAGAAGATCCATCCATCGTCCATTTATGCTGAATCCATTATTGTCTGTTTGTGCACTTCATCCATCTGTTTATGTTCTGTTCCGGGCACGTGGTAATGGTAACACCCAGTGAAATGTAAGTGTGTACAGTTCACCTCTAGAACTTCACTCTGCTGAAGACGCGCACACGTGCAAGAAGATCCATCCATCGCCCATTTATGCTGAATCCATTATTATTTGTTTGTCCACTTCATCCATCTGTTTATGTTCTGTTCCGGGCACGTGGTAACGAAGGCAGATAACGCTCCTGCCCTCCTCCTGTTGGGGAGTTAGTGGGCAGCAGACACACACACAAGCAAGGGACAGTGCACAGTGTCCTCACCATCGATGCTCTTGGTAGGAAAAAGAAAAACTAGAAACATCCAAAATTAAAGGAAAGGGATTATATCCAACGTAATAAATAAATTAATTAATAAATAAAGCAAGATACACAACTATACGTCTAGAGTGATTCTATTTTTTAATCTAATCTTTTTTCTAAAAATAGTTTTATTTATTTACCCACATACACTCACACACACACATGCACACACACCAGGATTATATCTCAATTATTATTAATAAGTTTTTTGCTTTTGCCTAAGTATATAATGCATTAGCATCCCATCTGCCTGGACAAGATTTGGTTTTGTCACAGAAAGAATAAAAAGAGAAAAGACAGAAATAGCTTCTGACATGCAAGTAAGCCTGTAGAGCAGGATAACTTGTAAGCCAGGTTACTGTCTTGAAAGAGAACCTTCCAGATGTTTTTATTCCCCTGAGAGTTCTCTTGTGCTGTGAAGAGGCATCTTTGGCTTAGTCCCTGTGACAGCCAGGCCAGGAGATTGGCCATGCAGTGGGGTCAGGTGAGTCAACGTGAGCAGCTTTCCCCCCGCCCAGCAGGCTTGCTTGGGGCCTGGGGACACAGTGGCCTCCTCCGGGGAGGAGGTGGGGAGGGAGTGGACCAGAGGCAGAAGGAAGCCTTTATATGGCCTGGGCTGTGTGTGAGGCATCTTGCTAGCTTGGTGCTATCACACAAAACATCTCAGTTTTTAAGGTGGATTTTGTTTTTTTTATTTTAACAGCT
>NW_007731349.1:0-810 GCF_000696425.1 Galeopterus variegatus | reverse complement strand
TCTACAAAGTCCTGGCTCCTCAGCGTCTCTATGGCTTCTTCCACACCGGAGAGGGAAGAAAATGAATGCTCCCAGGTTGGATCCAATTGCTTCTGGGAGGCGAGCCATGAACAGGCATGCAGCAAGGCTAGACGCGCTTCTGACTCTGATCTAAAACCGCGTCCAGCCTCTCATTTCCCTCCCGCGAACGCTGCATTTCCTGGCTGACTTCAGCCTGTCCCAGCAGCCACCGTCTACTATTCCAGTTTAGGGGTTTTGCCCCGCTTTGGGGTGGCATGTGGCCCTGCTCCCCTTCAGGTAGCACGGCTTTCTGAGGGCGGTCATAAAACCTGGGAATCAGAGGTAAATAGGAAGGGAAAGAATACACCCCTAAGAGCAGAGGGCGTGGCATTTCTTCAGCAAGCAAATGTGTGCAGAGGCCAAGTGAGGAGCACAGAGGCCCAGCCCCCGGCCCCCTGCGGACCCCTGCTGCCTCTTGCCAGGAGAAAGTGAAGCACGTCCCTGCTGGGACTCTGCCTTCTGCTGACACGTGGGTGTGGGCCCTGAGCAGCCAGGGACCTCCCTGGAACCAAGGCTTCTAATCCCAGCCCCGCCAAATCTTTGGAGCTGACCCTGGGGCTCAGGACCCTCAGAGCACCCTCAGGGAGGATCCTGGACATCATCTGGAGTGTGGGACTTTCCACTCTTGTTCAGAACCCCACTGACACGTCTCGAGGACCACGTCATCAACCAGCCACTTCTGGTGGGAATTTGGGACCATTCCACTCAGTGCCACATGGATTCATGAATTCATCCGCTCAGCATTTTGAA
>NW_007731348.1:268554-284949 GCF_000696425.1 Galeopterus variegatus | reverse complement strand
GGGGGGAGGTATATGGAAAATCTTTGTACTTTCCCTTTAATTATGCTAATTAAGCTGTGAACCTAAAACTTCTCTGAAAAAATTAAGTCCTAAAAAGAGACTATGACAACTTCACAGTCCATTCCAGTTTAAAAACAGGAAGTCCGCCTCTAAGAAACATTCTTTTCTATTACCCAAGCTTCCTTTATTCTTTTCAAAAAAGCCTATGTCTTTTTGAGCTCTGTCAATTGATAGAAACATTAGGTGTCATCAATTTCACTGAAAAGGAGAATCATCTCAAAAGCAAAAGTGCAATTGTCAGATATTAATATAACCTTAGACCTTGAGCTATACAAGCTCCATAGATATTTCTTTCTACAAACAGTTTGAAATAATTTTACAAACATAACCTTCAAAATAGTCCTAGGAAATAAAATAAGGAAAAATTTTTCATCTAATCTGCTTTGCTAATTGAAATAATCATATAGACTAGCAAAGTGGTCTACATTATTTGTAATACTCTATAGAATACACAGTGTAGGAGGTTTCTATGCCAATATGAAAAAAGTCACACAAAATTTTGGCTATTAATTTAGCAAAAAATCGATGCTGGTATACAGAGACCTATGTCTTCAGTGTTTCTGCAAAACTGAACTTGCCTGTAAGAACTATGCACCCTTGGGAAGTTTCTGGGTTTATTTCATTCTAACCTTTAACCCAGAATCTGCACTTCATCACATTCTCAGAAAAAGTAAATCTACTCCCCAATCTCTAGCGAGTCATGTTGACTTTACTGTTTCATAGAACAGAAAGAGGTGGCTATTTTGCACACTAAGTAGCATATGATTTAATAGAGACACATAAAGTATTTCCCTTCTCCCAAAACTCCTATTTTAAATTGTCCATCTCTTTGACCCTACCCAATAGCTTTTGTCCTTTGCTAGCATCTCCCTTCTCTTTTCCGAAAGAAAATTATCCCTTCTCTTTTTAATACAGAGAAGCTTCATCAGACTCTCATAATCCTTGGTTCAGCAGAGTTCGTGATTCTTAGCCTCCTGGTGGAATTATTAAAGCAATCACCAACTAATTAGAATCTCTCTCTAGGCAAGACTGGAATTCATATAACAATTAACTTTAAAAAATAAATTTTCATATTGATGTGTACATTTGACTTTGCCATTGCAAGAGCGCCCATAATAAGGTTAAGTAAATTTTTTTCAGTTTTGCTATACAGTCGAAAGACTCTTAAACTATCCAGATAACCACATTCTATAAAATTCAAGTGAATTGTCTCATATTACTATCTGCAAGTAAACATGTGTCTTGGTTATAGAAAACTCATATAAGTGGCAGCCTTGAATTTTTGAAGATGCATAACCAACTAAAAGATCCTCCTAAATATTTGTTTTGTTGATTGGGAATCGAACTTTATATCTTGATAAAAATAAAGCAAATAATTTTTTATTTATTCTGGCTGACTACGATTGCAGTGGTTCAATATGAAAGCAGAGTCAAATAATAAAGACAAGGTAGAACATCATTCCAAGTTCTTTGTTCACCCACACCTTTCTATCTTCTATGTTACATTTGCCATTTATTAATAATTTCGTCATTAACTACTTACTTTATACTGAGTTGGTGGATGGTGGAGAAGCCATAACCCTGGTATTTAAAGTTTATTCAGGCTTAAAAATGAGATAAGCGTACGCAACTGAGGTCATCTTACATGCAAATATATGTGTAATCATTCATATAAAACACATTAAATCAAACATCATATACATAAGAATCAATTCTTAGTCATTTTCTCTTCTTCTTCTTTACTTTTAACATAATCAATCTTATCCAGCCCGTGGTTTTAATATAAGCCATATGCTGATAACTATCAAATATTCTGAAACCCAAGATACTATCTAAGGACTTACTGTAAAAATATCAATTGATAAGGAAGAACAGAGAAAAAAATAAGATGGCCAAATCATGAGAGAAAATGTGTTAAGTGGGGAAAAATAGATAAAATAGACATGGTTAAAGAATAGGCAGGGTATACTATCATTTCAAGCCAAGAGGGTACAAAACAAGTTTATTTTCTTGCCTAAATTAATCAAAAAATTCTGAAAAAATATATAAAACAATGGTTTTGAGTGATAATGAAGTACAGTGATCCTTGAGAGATGGTGGGAAACAAATAAGGTTAGGCTTACAAGGATGTACACTTTTTACTTTGAGAGAATTTCTGGACTGCAACACAGGGGAAGGGTACCTTTCAGACACTATGTGTTATAGAGACAGAACCGAGAACCAGAGGAGACCAATGCAACTAGGATTTGTAAAACAGAATGCTGAAGAGGAGGCAGGACGCCTGCAAGTACTCAGTAGAATACTAATCAGCACATGGATGTGAAGAAATGACCTGAAGCTGGGGAAAGAACCATCTGATAGGATGAGAGGAAAGGGTGCATGATAGTTTACAAAGCTGAGAATGGTGCCTGTTCCTACCAGCCAACAGAAAACCGCATAATTCACTGAGCTTGGGTAGAGTATTCAGAATGGTCTTGCCTCAGGAGTGTGTACTAATTAGCTCTAGGCCAGTGCTTTTCAACAAGAGATGATTTTGACTGCCTCCCCCCAACCATGGGACTTTTAGAAATGTCTAGAGAAATTTTTTGCTTATTAAGCTAGAGGTGAAGGGTGCTACTTGCATTGGATAAGTAGGGTCCAAACATCCTCCTAAGCATCCTACGTGCACAGGACAGCACTCCATGAGGAATTACACAGCCCCAAATATCAATAATGCTAAAGCTGAACAACCCTGTCCTAGAATGAGAAAACTCTAAAAAATCTTAAAGCGAGATTCGATAAGATCAAACTCTTCAGGTATCTTAACTGAGTCCCAGATGAAGTTTAAAATGTTTACATACATACAAAAATATGCCACACTCACAGTTAATATTTACAATCTCTGACATCAAATAAAAATTGCCAATTATGCAAAGAAGGAGGGAACATTGACTGATAATAAAAATAAAAGACAATCAAAGCCAACTCAGGTATAACAAAAATGTTAGAACTAACAAATCAGAACATTAAAATGATTAGTATAACTCTATTCCATTTGTTCAAAAACTTAAGTAGAAAAATGAAATTAAAACACAAATCTAGAGAGCAAACAAATCTAGAGATAAAACACAAATCAAATCTAGAGATAAAAACTACAATAGGTGATGCAAAAAATACTAAATGGGATTAATCAAAGATTAGGTATAACAGTAGGAAAGTTAGTGAACTTGAACGCAGAGCAGTAGAAAAGAACCAAAATAAAAGACACAGAGAAAAAATACATTTTTTAAAAAAGAACATGTCATCAGTGAGCTGTGGATAATTTCAAGTAGCTATATATGTATGTAAAAGAAGTAATGTTCATATGATTTCATACAGAAAAGTTATACACAGGTAAGAATAATTAAAATGTTGAAACTGAACCAGCCTAATAAAGATGCACTTGGGGGCCCTGAAGAAGAGGGGAGGATGGAACAGAGAAAAAATATCAATATTAAATATAAATACTTAATGGGGTAGAGAGAAATATATTTATTTTAAATATTTATTTTAAAACTTTTCAAATATAATGAAATCTCTTCTAAACTCACAGATTTAGAAAGCTCAAATCCAAGAAGCATAAAGAAAACTACTCTAAGGCACATCATAATCTAATTGCTTAAAATCAATTTTAAAGAGAAAATCTTAATAGTATCCAGAGGAGTTTGTGAAAGACCCGCTATGTACACAGGATCAAAGGTAAGAATGACAGCAGATTTCTCAACAGAAACAATGTAAGAAAACAGAGTAGTATCATAAGAGGCCGACATGGAAAAAAAGAAAAGAAAAAGAAAAAACAACTGTTCGCCTGGAATTCCATAACCAGCAAAAAGTACAAAAATATCTTTCAAAAATTAAGGTGAAAAAAGCTACTTCAAGGCATACAAAAGCTGAAAATAATTTTCATGAAGAGACCCACACTAAATAAATGTTAAAGAAAGTTCTTCATGTAAAAGCTTATATGGATCTACAAAAAGTTAGGGACAGCATTAGAAATGATTAATGTAGGGGTGAATATACAAGATATTTTATATTATTTAAATATGATTAAAAGATAATTGACTACTTAAAAATAGTAACAGTGTATAGTTGGAGTTATAATACGAGCAACAGAAAAATCTATGACAACAAGAGCACAAAGACCAGGAGAGAGGAAATAGAAGTAAACTCCTATAGAGTTCTTATAATATGCTAAGTGGTATAATATCACTCAAAGGTAGACTGTGATAAGTGAAATAAGTATACTGTAAACAACCAACAATAGCAGAATACACATGTTTTTCAATGCACACAAAACATTTACCAAGTTAGACTATATTTGGGATCACTATACAAATTTAATAAATTTAAAATGAATCAAGTTATATAAACTACATTCTCTGACCATAATAAAATAAATTCAGAAGTAAATAACAGAAAGATACCTGAATTTTTTTTAGAAATGGAAACTAAATACATTTCTATGTAACCCATGTGTCAAATAAAAATAAAAATCAGAATATATATATATTTTCAACTGAATTAAAATAAAAAGACACAGGTCAAAATTTGTAAAAACCTGCTAAAGCAGTACTCATGGAGAGATTTATTGTAAAATATACCTGTATAAAGAAAGAGAGGTTTGAAAACAAGGAACTCAGATTCCCCCTTTAAAAACTAGAAAAAAAGAGAACAAATTAGAACCAACATAAACAGAAGAAAGAAAAAAACTAAAGATCACTGCAAAAATCAGTGAAACATAAAACAGAAACACAACTGAGAAAACCAATAAAACCAAAAGCTGGATCTTTGAGAAGATCTATAAAATTGATTAATCTCATGCTAAACTGATCAGTATGAGAGAGAGAGAAAGAAAGAGAGAGAGAGAGAGAGAGGTCAATAATGACCAATATCAGAAATAAAAGAGGTAACATCTCTGTGGAGTTTTTATGTATTAAAAGTTTATTAATGGGGGATTCACAACAGCAAAATTGAGGAATAGAAAGTTCCATGCTCAATTCCCTCCAAAGAAACATTAAAACAAAAGGAGAAAATATCAGAACCAACATTGTCAGAACTCAAAAAAAAAAGTCAAAAGTTTACAGCAACTAATCAAACACTGAATCAAGAAAAAGAAATAGCTGGGGAGAATTTCTTTGGAAAATTAGGGCATACAAAAGGACCTGTGTATTCTGAGGTTTTTAGAAAGACATGTATACATCTAGGGCAAAATGCACAGTTAGAAAAGACCTAAGAAGACTAAGCTTTCACATCTGACAAGTATGTAAGCCCAGTGCAAGCCTGGCTGTATGTGGAAGAGAAGCCCCTACTGAGGGCCAATCCTCAAAGACTGGGAGAGGGTTTCTGTTTTTTTTGTTGTTGTTGTTGTTGTTTGTTTGTTTTTTCCTAGTCAAGGAAATCTCTGTCAAAACACAGGCTAAATACATAATAAAAGAACAAAAATTTCAGTGACCACGCTCAGTGAGGAATATAGACTTTGCAAACTAGTTTGCAAAAGTCACTAAGCAAATGAACAGATAAAGCTTTCACCAATTAAAAATAAAAGGCAAACTCCAAAAAAAAAGCAAATTCCAGGGAAAGATCAGTGCCAGATTTCCAGAATTACAACATTATATTATTGAAATGTCAATTTTTAAAAAAAACAAATAACCACAAGCCATAACAACAACAAAAAAATAATAATAAACAGGAAAGTATGCCCACCTCAAAGTAAAAAAATTAATTGATGGAAGCCACCCCTGAGGAATCCTAGACATTGCAGTGAGTTGACAAAGATTTTAAAACATCTTTCTTAAATGTGCTTTAAAATGTAAAGGAAACCATGAAGGTAAAATCTAAGAAGTCAGGAAACAATGTTCAGACAAAATTAAAATGTCAATAAAAAGAAATTACAAAACGGAACCAAACAGAAATTCAAGAACTGAAATGTACAAAAACTAAAAAAAATTATTGCAGGGTTTTGACAACAAATTTGAAAAGGGAGAAGACAGAATTACTGAATATGAAGATAGGAGAATTGGAACTATCCACTATGAGGAACAAAAAAGAGAAATTAACACAGCTTAAGTGAACTATGGGGGCACCATCAAGCAAATGGACTTATGTATTATGGAACTTAAAAAAGAAGAGAGAAAGAAATAGATAGAAAGAATACTTTAAGAAAAAGTGAGGAAAAACTTCTAAAATTTGATGAAATGTTCATATTCAAGAAGTTCAAGAAACTCCAAGTAGGAAAAACTCAAAGAAATCCACACCAACACAAATTATAATCAAATTATCAAAAGATAAAGACAAAGAGAGAATGTTGAAAGTAGCAAAGGGAAAGCAATTCCGGAGGGAAAAGGGATTCTCGATAAGGTTATGACAATTTCTTATCAGAAATCATGGAACAGGAAAGCACTGGGATAACAAACATATAGTCCTGAAAGGAAAAACAAACAAACAAACAAAAATACCTGTCAACCAAGACCTCATGTCCAGCAAAACTGTCCATTAAAAATGAGGAATTATGGGCCGGCCCGGTGAGGGTTCGGATCCCATGTGGAGACCGGTTCCCGCTCACTGGCTGAGCGTGGTGCGGGCGCGACACCGAGGGTTGCGATCCCATTGCCGGTCCCCGGTAGGGGAGCGACACCGAGGGTTGCGATCCCGTTGCTGGTCAGTAAAAAAGACAAAAAGGGAAAAAAAAATGAGGAATTACTATACTATTGGTTATAATGTCTCCTTTTTCATTTTTTTCTTTTAAGTAAAAGTGCACAAATGATAAAGGTACAGCTTGATGAATTTTCACAGAGTGCACATCTCCGCGTAACCAAGACCACAAATCAAGAAACAAGATTGGCCCCTTGGGGTCATTACCTTTTCCCAAGGCCCCAAATACATTTGCAAAAGCAGTGGTGGGTCACAGTCTGTATTTATTCCCAGAGACCAGCAGCAACTGCAATCCTGTCCTGCCTGAGAATTGCCAATGACTCCCATTACAATTTAAAAGTGCCCAAGTTCTAATAATATGTACAGGCAAATGACTCTGCCTTCAAAGTGAGCTGTATCTCAATGTGGCTTTTTTTTTTAGTTTAATTCTTTTATCAAATAGTATTGATTATACATATTTGTGGGGCACACATATTTCAATACATGTATACAATATGTAGTGATCACATCAGGTAGTTAGCAAATACATTACTGGAAAAATTTATCATTTATTTGAGATGAGAATATTTAAAGTTCCTCTCTTCTAGCCATTTGATAACATGCAGTAAATTATTGTTAATTACAGATGCCTAACTTGACTGCACACCTGTAGAATGACTAAATCACGAATTCAGTCTTTGTAAACTTTGTAAAGCAAGTTTCTTGATGTTATTTTAAGATGTGAAACTCAAAATAATCGTCCATACCTATTTGCACCTCAAAACTTCCACATAAGATTTTTTAAAATTTTAATGACAACTGATAAGGAACATATTTAACCCAAAGATTAATACCCTTTATGAAAAAAGAACTCTTAAAAATGAATTAGAAAAATCTAAGCAGAAACTTGGTGAAGGACGTTAGCAGATAAGTTACCCGCCCCCCATAGAAACACTCATGTCTAATAAATACAATCTAAGATGTTGTTGCAGTCAGGGAGGGGGAAATGTGAGTGGGGCTAAGGCCCTGGCTCCCTATCTCAGGACCTTGGGGGAATCTGGCACCAGCATCTCCATGGTTGCTGGCCTGGCTGTGGAATATAGTGGGCAGGGTGAAGCCCACAGCTCCCACCATTATCTCAGGCTCCCAGGGGTTCTTGCACTGGTTCCTCCATGGTCACCATCCTCCATTTCTGATTTTTGTTATTTGGGTCTTGTATCTTCTTTTCTCAGTCAAAGTAACGGTTTGTCTATTTTGTTTATCTTCTCAAAAAATCAACTTTCTGTTTGATTTTTGTGTCAATTAGTTGGTCTCTATTTCATTTAGTTCTGCTTTAATCTTTATTATTTCTTTCCATGTACTAATTTTGGGATAGTATTGCTCCTGTTTTTCAAGTTCTTTGAGTTGTAACATTAGGCTGTTTATTTTAAGACTTTCTGTTCTTTTGAGGTAGGCATTTATTGCAATAAACTTCCCTCTTGGTACTTTTTTTTGCTTTTGTTTTCATTAGCTTCGAGAAATTTTTTGATTTCCTGTGTATTTCCTCTTGGACTCACAGGTCACTCAGGAGCATGTTGTTTAATTCCCTTGTATTTGTATAGTTTCCAAAGTTTTGCTTGTTATTAATTTCTAGTTTTACTCTGTTGTGGTTTGAAAAGATATTTGAAATTATTTCAGTGTTTCTAAATTTGTTTAGACTTGATTTGTGACCTAACGTGGTCTATTCTGGACTGTGTGTGCTGATGAAATGAATGTATATTCTGTAGTTGTTGGATGAAATGTTCTATAGATGTTTGTCAAGTCTAATTGGTCTAATACGTAGTTTAAATCCTATGTTTTTCTGTTGATTTATTTCCTAGATGATCTGTCCAATGTTGAGACAGGAGTGCTGATGTTACCAACTATTACCATATTGGGAACTATCTCTCTCTTCAGATCTAATAATATTTGCTTTATACATATATGGGTGCTCTGATGTTGGGTGTATATATATTTACATTTGTTATATACTCTTGCTGGATAGATACCTTTATCGTTATATAATAACCTTCTTGGTCCCTTTTTATGGCTTTTGGCTTGAAGTCTATTTTACCCAATATAAGAATAGCTACTCCTGCTCAGTGATAGCACAGAAACACAAAGAATCATCAGAGACTATTATGAACAACTATACAACAAATTGGAAAATCTGAAAGAAATAGATAAATTTCTGGATGCATACAAACTACTAATTTGAACCAAGAAGAAATATAGAGACTGATGCAGTAATTAGCAGTCTCCCAATAAAGAAAAGCCCAGGGCCAGACAGCTTCACTGCTGAATTCTACCAAATCTTTAAAGAAGAATTAATACCAATCTTTTCTAAGTATTCCATAAAAATGAAAACAGAGGCCATTCTCCCAAATGTATTCTATGAGGTCAGCATTACCCTGATACCAAACTCAGACACAGACACACCAAAAGAAAAAAGAAAACTACATGTCAATATCCTTGATCAGCACAAAAATTCTCAACAAAATATTAGCAAACAGAATTTAACAGCACACTAAAAGATTATACACCATGATCAAGTAGGATTCATTCCAAAAGTGCAAAGATGGTTCAACATATGCAAATCAATAAATGTGATACACAACATCAACAAAATCAAGGACAAAAAACATATGATCATCTCAATAGACTCAGAAAAAGCATTTGACAAACTTCAACATCCCTTCATAATAAAGACTCCCAACAAATTAGGTTTAAAAGGAAAGTATCTCAACACAATAAAAGCCATATATGACAAACACACCACCAATATCATCTCAAATAAGGAAAAGCTAAAAGCTTTTTCTTTAAAGAACAGGAACAAGACAATGATGCCCACTCTCACCACTCCTATTTAACATAGCATTGGAAATACTAGCCAGAGCAATCAGGCAAGATAAATAAACAAAGGGAAACCAAATTGAAAAAGAAAAAGTCAAACTGTCCCTGTTTGTAGATAACATGATCCTATATAGAGAAAAACCTAAGGAATCCACCAAAAAACTCAGAGCTGATAAATAAATTCATTAAAGTTGCAGGATACAAAATCAATATACAAAAATTGGTCACATTTTTATATTCCAACAATAAACTAGCAGAAAAAAAAAATCAAGAAAGCAAGCCCATTTGCAATAGCTACCAAAAAAATAAAATACTTAGGAACAATTTAACCAAAGAGGTTAAAGATCGCTACAACAAGAACTATAAATCACTGCTGAAAGAAATTTAAAAGGATACAAAAAGATAGAAAGATCTTATGTGTTCATGGATCAGAAGAATTAAGGTTGTCAAAACATCTATGCTACCCAAAGCAATCTACAGATTCAATGCAATCCCCATCTAAATATCAATGATATCCTACAAAAAAAAAAGGGTAAAACATTCCTAACATTCATATGGAACAAAAGACCCCAAACAGCCAAAGCAATCCTGAGGGGGTGGGGGAGGAAGCATGAAGCATTATACTACCTAACTTCAAATTATACTGTAAAGCTATAGAAACCATAAAAGCATGGTACTGTTATAAAAACAAATGCATGAACGAATAGAACAGAATAGAGAACCCAGAAATCATCCCAGGTACTTACAGCCAACTGATCTTCAACAAAGATGCCAAGAATGTACTTTGAGGAGATGACAGCCTCTTCAATAAATGGTGCTGAGAAACTGGATATCAATATGTAGAAGAATGAAACTAGACCCTTGCCTATTGCTATATACCAAAATCAACTCAAAATGTATTAAAGACAAACATAAGACCTGAAATTATAAAATTTCCAGAAGAAAACACAGAGGAAATAATTCAGGATGTAGAATTGGGCAAAGACTTTATGAGTAAGATGTCAAAAGAATAGGCAACAAAAGGAAAAATAAACAAATAGGGTTATATCTAATTAAAAAGCTTCTGCAAAGCAAAGGAAATAACCAATAGAGTGAAAAGACAACTTACAGAATGGGAGAAAATATTTGCAAACCATTTATCTGACAAGAGATTAATTTCCAAAACACACAAGGAACTCCACTTAATAGTAAACAAAAAAAGCAAGTAATTTGTTTAAAAATGGCCAAGAGAGATTAATAGACATTTTGCAAAAGAAGAGGGCCTAGAATTTTGTCACAGGGCTGTTCAGATTCTGCAGCAGAGACTAACATCTGTAAGCCTGCCTCTGGAGGCACAAATGGGTGTATCTCTCTCCAGGCCCAAGCTGAGAGGAGCTGGAGCCAAGTTGCAGGAGGACCATTTCAAAATCTGCATGGGTACCAAGCCCAGCTGGCCTTCCTGCTGAGGCACAGATGGGCATATCTCTCTCTCAGTCCCTGGGCAGACAAAACTGCTCTTAGAGTGCAGCTAAGAAAGGCTGGAGCCTGGTTACAGGGCTGTTTTATGGTTCATAGCTGAGACTGAGGTAAGCAGCCTAAAATTCAGGGCATGAATGGGTGTGACTCCTCCTCCTAGGTTCCTTGGCAGATAGTTCTGGTGGTAGGACCATGACCAAATGTGGCTGTACTAAATTCACAAGAATATGGGATCATTTGGGGTCTGGAGCTGGGACCATGGTTGGCAATCATGTAACCTGGGCATGGTTCTGCCCTCTCAAAATGGCTCCAATACATTTTTGCTACCTACCAACTGAATCTCCAAGCTCCCAGAAAGACACTTTTGTCTGTGGATGGCTGAGAAATTAGTGTTTCTGTGGACAGATATGAGTGGCAAAACTTTCTACTCCACCATCTTGCTGTCATCACTCCAGCTATTATTGTGATGATAACACTGTTCTCTTTTCAGTTTTTGAACCTCCATAAACTTCCTATCTCTTTTAAACTCTGTGAAGAGAATTAACTCAGTAGTTTATTAATACTTCATTTTGTATTCAATGGTCTATAATTTTCTGAGATTAATTTTTCCCATTTTATTCTTGTTGATCTGGAGACTGTGAATTGACCAAACAAAAGAGTCAAAATTAATTTTTAAAGAAAATTAGCATGAAAAGTTTCTTCTTTATTTATTCTTCTAAAGATGTACTATCCCTATATCATACAGAGAGAATTTGTAGAAGGGGCCAGGGAAGGAAAATTGGAAGTAAAAGACTTTTCTGGTGAATTCAGGATTTTGTTTTCCTCTCCTTTCTTTGATGTGCAAACGTTTTGATGTGTCTGGCAGTATATGATGACGATGTTCAATGTGCAGTCTCAATGACTGCAGAAGTGTCAGCAAGAAGGAGTTTATTTTTGCTTTGCTTTGCCTTGTGTTCATTTTTCCTATTGCATAAGCTTCTTATCGACATCAATTTCAGCTTCCAAAGATGTTTTTCATAACACAGAATTATAATCTAGTGTCTAAAATAGTTGCAAACCATAATTTCAAATACATTAGGAAGATGAATCATTTCCTTAACACAAACAACTGTGTTATTTGAAATGATGACTTATGAGGCAGAAGCAATACATAATTAAAGCATCATGTGACATACAAAAAAATCAATGAAATTCAAACAATAAATGTTTCTTCTGTTCTTCGTGAAAGATAGGAGAAATCTGCAGCTCCTTCTCATTTTCATTTTGAAATGAACAAGTCTTGAGTATCATAACTACGTATTTTACAGTGGTAAGTAGAAATATTTTGGCATCAGAAAGGAAGAAATGAGCTGTTATCACTTTGAATTATAAATCCTCTATAAAGCTATTACTGGGTATACTTTATTGGTGTTGAATCTATTTTGTTTTGTTTTGATTTTTAGTTTTATTGTGTGTGTGTGTGTGTTTGCACATCTATGCTTATATTTGTTTTTACTTCATTTGAAATAGCTTCAAAAATCAAACTTATGTTCCAACTCTGAACAGCAAAGGAAAAGAGAAAAGGGATTAGCTATCTCTAAAACATTTAAAATTCTTGGATTCATTTTTTCTGGGCTTTCACTGTTAAAAGCGATACCAGTACTACCAAGAATACTAATGAAATGTAATAGGAGGCATCAATCATGGTCCTTTCAGACTAGAGACATAACCACGTACAAAGTAATTGTCCCTCCAGCTTAATGAAGCTTTCTTAAAGAAAAACTGTTTGCATTCAAATTCAGATGAGCTATGAGAGCTTGTAAAGGAGGAAAATAACACTTCTTACCCTGAGCTATCTCAG
Source organism: Galeopterus variegatus (assembly GCF_000696425.1). Taxonomy (NCBI): domain Eukaryota; kingdom Metazoa; phylum Chordata; class Mammalia; order Dermoptera; family Cynocephalidae; genus Galeopterus; species Galeopterus variegatus. Next base: position 272,075 of record NW_007731348.1, on the reverse strand, counting down.
AAACTAGATTGTACGGGTTTTATTATTTTTTTATTTTTTTATTGTGGTAAAATATATATAGCATAAGGTTTGCTACTTTAAACATTTTTTTTTTTCCTTTTTGTCTTTTTTTTACTGACCGGTACGGGATCGCAACCCTCGGTGTCGCACCCGTACCGGAGACCGGCAACGGGATCGCAACCCTCGGTGTTGCGCCCGCGCCGCGCTCAGCCAGTGAGCGGGAACCAGTCACCACATGGGATCCGAACCCTCGGTGGGAGCGCCGCCGCGCTCCCAAGCGGTGCACTCTCCAGTGCGCCACCGGGCCAGCCCGTTGCTACTTTAAACATTTTAAAACACACAATTGTGTGGAATTAATTATATTTACAATGCTGCATGACCATCACCTCCATGTATTTCCAAAACTTTTTTGTCATTCTAAATATAGAAGTTGATTAGAGGACACCAGAAACTGTGGGGAAGGAAAATGAGAAGCTATTTCTAAATGGTACAGAGTTTCTGTTTAGATTGTACGGTTTTAAGGGCGGGTACAGTGCAGGGAACGTCTATCATCTTGCTTCCTTTCCTTTCTCTGTTGTGCCTCATCAATGCCTTGGGCACACAATATTTACTGAAACATCGTAGGAAATAAAGCCATAAACTGTAGAAATAGAAAGTAAAAGGTTACAAACATTTGAACTTAATAAGATTTGGATCAGCAAATATTTCTTTCTGTAATCCTTGAGGTTTGCTGCCAGCCTACAGAGTTCAAATTAATTTCTCTCTCAGACTTACGCCTCATCGTTCTGTCATCTTCTTAAACTCTGTGTCTACATTCTATACTGTACATTTCTCCTTTCTAATGATCAGTCTCAGGAGTGCTTTTGGAACTCACTAATTTTGGAACCTAAATTAGTTCTAAAGTTTAGTTCCAAACCTAATATAGGGTGGCATTATTATAATGTGAAATTATTGCTCAAATAGTCACTGTCACAACAGCTATATCCCTAGAATCTCTTTATCAGCTTACAAAACTCACTCTGCAAGAAGCTCCTGCTAAACCTTCAAAATCATGTCAACAGAGCTTCCAACTAACAGCAGATTGCAATATGTTATAACATTAAAAGATAATTTATAATTTATTCTGGCATATAGTATTTTCCGCAACCCAATCAGGCCTCTCCTATCATTCAAGTTCTTCCTGAAACTACACTCTCACCAAGAAGCTTTTCCAGACTCACTGAAAATAAAAGTGATTATTAGGAAACAGGTGTATCCATATCTCGTAAATGGCAATGTATTTGAGCATGAGTATAAAGGCTGATTGTGCCAAGGACCGTGTATAAATTTAGTTATTAAATTTGTTCCACATGCATGTGAGTCTCTGTCTAATTTTCTTTTGTTTTCTTCATCATACATAATTTAAATTATGAGCTTCTACAGGAATAGCAATTTTAACTTAATTTCTATATCTATCTTAGAGTAGGGGTACAAAGAAGTGTGATGTATTAGTCAAATATTTTCATAATGCTGCATGACCAATATCCACAAAATCTCAGTGGAACCCAACTATGAACATCTATTTCTCACTCGACCTGTATGTCAACAAGCATCGTGCCACTTCAGCATGTACATCTTCAGAGTTGCTGGATTTTGTTCCTTATAGTTTATGCTGGAGCCAAGGCTGAGGGGACAATAGCTACTGAGGGTGCATACTTCTTATGGCAGAGATCTGAAGCTCCCAGAATGGCAAAGCAAACTATGTGATGTCTTTTAAGGCCTAAACTCAGTGCTTGAACATTGTCCCTGCTGCCCATATTCCACTGGATAAATCATGTCCCTTGGCCCAAAATAATACTAATGGTTTATGGAAGTACAAGAGGTGAATGTACACTGAGAAATATTCAAAATCTACCATAGTCTACCCTCTTACTAAAAAGTCTTCACATCCCTCTCAATTGTAGAAAGAAAGCACACTACCATTCCAAGAGTTTCCAAAGTCTTATCCAAACTTTGCATTAAGCTTGAATGCCATATGTAGCTCGTTGTGACCCAAATAACTATCAAATGAAAAGAAATATTATCTTGTCCCTACACATGGAATATTCCATAGTAGAGAAAGAGAAAGAATAATTCCAGTAAACACTCCCAGAAAAAAAAGAGAATCTCACTGGGAAAATGTTGCTAGAACCCCTATCCTGTAAATGCAGACTGTTCCTTGAGTAAGCCCCGGTTCTGCTCCCTGGGAAGAGTTTCTTAGTACATCCTCCTCTACAGGTCTTAGTTTCACCTTCTGGAAGATTCTTCATGTTTCAACATCCTTGCTGGCCACTTCAAAAGAGAGCATATATCTTCTGTTTCTGTAGTCTATTTCTGAGTAACAAACTACTCCAAAATTCTGTGGCTTTAAGGGACAAAGATATTAATTCTCATAATGCCTACCTGAGTTTAGCTGAGTGATTCTTCTCCATGGGGTGCTGTCTGGGCTACTTATATGGCTACATTCAGTTGGGAACTTGGCTGGAGCTGGGAGGTGCAAGATGGACTCACTCACAAGTCTAGCAGATGGTGCTGGCTATTGGTTAGAGCAAATAGATTCTCCTCTATGTGATCTATTAATGAGGCCCTCATCATTAATATGATGTCGGTAGGACATTGTTATGGCATGCAGTAAAGTCGCCTGAAATCAATTTGGTCTTGCTTTTAAGCTTTGCTAGATTAAATCCAGAGTAGTGCTCCTTTAACCCCATTAGTGAGGCAGTATCCTTTTGAAGACTCTACCAGTTGTCTCATATAAGTTCTCTCCAGTCTTTCTGGTGGGAGTGCAAATATTCCCAGAACAGCATGAGGTCTGGGAATTGTTCAGAATAGTGCTTTCCTGTCATTCTTTCCCCATCTGGATGGCCTTTGATGAAATTCATGAATGTCAGAACTCGGTCAAAATATGAGGATTCCTCCTCGTTTTGCAGACATTTGAAGCCCTCTATGTGCAGCTACCTCGTCTCCCATATTTTGCCCTGCAAATCCAGTCACCTCAGACTTCCTGAACTTCCATTTCTGTATTCTCAATGCACTAAAAAAAAAAAAAAAAACTTGTGTTCCCCTTCACTGCACTGTAACCTAGAAACTACTTTCCAGGCAGTAAGCTGGGAAAATTGTAGGTTTCCTTCTGTTGGTTTTTTTCTCTCACTGATAACAGCCCTGCCTACTGTCCAACATATGCAGTTATTTTGTATTTGTCTGTCTTTATAGTCAGTTATGGACAGAGAGCTACTAATCCTTTATGGCTAAAGCAGAACAGCAGTCCCTTAATCAAGTAGTTTTTAGTATTTCTTTTTATCTACCCTCTTGGCTAGTTACCTATATCTCTTTGTTTTATTTTTTAGTGGTCACTGTAAGGACACCGTGGGCATTCAAGTGGAGGGGGAGGGGGAAGCACTCCCTAGCAATATGGCACCCTTCCGGGTTCTTCTCCGCAGTCAACAAGCCCGCCGGTGCCAACACCCAAGCCCACCCGCGCCAAACCTCAGCCAGTCACAGGT
>NW_007731348.1:239863-267929 GCF_000696425.1 Galeopterus variegatus | reverse complement strand
CCCAGAACGCAGCTCCCTATAAATGTATGCGCAGTCCTTGAATAAAGTGGAACTTCTCTGGGGAACTGTCAGCTCGGGTCCTGTTGCCTTATCAGCTCGGGTCCTCCGCCCTTTCAGTCACTTTACAGCTTATAATATGTAACTTATAAAAGACTATCTTCAAATAATATTTCATGTTAAATATAACGTTAAGAACTGACAATATACTTTTCAAAATTTTAATTGACACATTGTAGTTATACGTACTTATGGAGTACAATCTGATGTTTTGATACATATATATGTGGTATAATAATTGGCTTAGGGTAGTTAATGTGTCAATCACTTCATGCGTTTATAATTTCTTCATGACAAAAACATTCAAAAGCCTCTCCTCTAGCTATTGTGTAATCTACAAAACTTAACTGTTAACCACAGTCACCCTACTGTGCAATAGAACATTAGAACTTACTCCTCCTATCTAATTGAATTTTGTATCTGTTGGCCAACATCTCCGTTTTCCTTTTTACCCCTCCACTCCCAGCCTCTGGTAACCACTGTTCTACTCTCTGTCTTTATAATATCAATTTTTTTCTTTAGATTCTACATATGGGTGAGGCCATATGGTATTTGATTTTCTGTGCCTGACTTATTTCAGTTAACATAATGTCCTCTGAGTCCATCCATGTTACCTCAAATGACAGGATTTTATTCTTTTTGTGAGGCTGAATAGGATTCCACTGGGCATATATACGACATTTTTTTAAATCCATTTACCCATGGTTGGATACTTACGTTGATTCCATATTTTGGCTATTGTAAATTGTGCTGCCTTATAGAATGAGTTGAGAAATATTACCTCCTCAGTTTTCTGGAATAATCTGAAGAGAATTGGTATTACTTCTTAAAACGTTTGATAGAATTCATCAGGTTCTGGGCAGTTTCCATAATGATGAATAGATTTGTAACTATCCTAGTATCACAAAGTGAAGTTTGAAAATATTACAATAAAATGCTGTGTAATATCTTTACATGGTAACATAAGCTTATTCAGTAATAGGCTTACTCAGGAAAATGCTACTTATTTGCATTTTTTGTGTATTTATTCTAATCTTCCAGTTTATTTTTTCCATTCTGTGAAAAACATTCATTTCTATATATTTTTTACTTTTATTTTTATTGATTATACATATTCATGGGGCAAGAGCTGTCAGCACCTGTGCCCAAGTTGTTGTGAGCAAATCAACGCTATCAGAATCTCCACCACCTCAAATTGCAATTATTCTCCACATCCGCCACCCAACCTTTCCCCAATACCCCTATCCCAACTCCCCCCTCCCACCATCCTGGCAACCCTAGTTCTGTTCTCTCCCTCTGCAAGTTCAACGTGATCATTATGGCCTTTTTTTCCTTCCTTCTTTCTCTCTTAGCTCCCACTTATAAGTGAGGACATGCGGTATTTTTCCCTCTGTTCCAGGCTTATAGTAATCTTCCAGTTTAAATGTACCAAAAAAAAAAAAAAAAGAAAAAGAAAAATATTTTCAAAACTTCAATATTTCTAGTATATTTCCCATCAAACTAAAAAAACCATAAACAACAAAAATCACCTTGTAAAAATAACAAAAAAAAACCCCACTAAATTGTATTGCATAGACTGTTCAGTAATTAAACGTTCATTAAATAAATATGGCCCCTTAAAGATTCCCAAAGGCCTGATATGAAGCCAAAATATTTGTAGTTCAAAAAAGAGCAATATTGCCTTTATTTTAAAGTTGTCTGTATTATTCTATTTCTGTTGCTTTTAACAAAATAACTAGAACTGGGTAATTTGTAAGAAAATGAAATTTATTGCTTACCATGTCACAGGCTGGGGTGTCCAAATCAAGGGAATACATGTGGTGAGAGTCTTCCTTGGTGATGGCTTTACAGCAATGCAGGGGTCTCACATGGCAGAAAATGGTGGAGCAGAGAGAGAGAGAGAGACAGCTCCTCATGTGCTCTCCTTTTAAAACCCTTAGAACCATGCCCACAACCACCATTGTCATCAATTTAATCACCTCTTCAAGGCCCCACCTTTCAATTATCATCATAGGATTTCCCACCCTCAAGAAAGTGGGGATTAAGCTTGGGGGGGCACATTCAAACCAAGACATTGTCCAAGAAAGCTTTTTCTGTTAAAAATTGAATTTGTAATGACACAGTATCAGAAATCATATTGCCACAGTTATTTATTTTCTGTTAAATGACTTCTTTAGATGTTTTCCCAAATGACCTGATCTCGGACACTGGTTTTATTCCAGCACCCAATGTATTCTTTGTGTAAGGACAACAATGACTATTGTGATTTCATTGCTACCCTGGTAAGTAATTATTTTTCCCTTAAAAATTTTTTATTCACCTTAGTATTAAGAGAACTGCTTACTTAGACAGCAGTTCAGAGGACCAGAAGTTTTGCATTAGTGAGCATTAGTTGCATTAGTTAGAATTTCCAATCTTTATACAAAGGAATATCTTTTCACTGCAAAGGCAAGAGATATAATATCTCTCTCCTGGCCTGAACATTAAGTACCATTAACATCAGACAATAGAGATACTCTTTATGTGTGGTTAGCGGGTGTCGCTCACTAATGAGATAGACCATGATATTACAGTACAGATAAATTTATGTACAGAAATTTTATTTTACAGATTAACACATTCATATAAACGAGAAAAGTATAAAAAGAAATATTTTATGTAAATCTTGAAAGTAAACTTTTAAAACAACTAAGCCATTCACTCTCACCTTCTACTTCCCAACAATGACTTTGAAAGACATCTGATGCTTTATAAATAACAGTCAAATACTTTAGTTTTCAAATACCATCTGGAAGTTTCTGAAATTAGGTAAATTTCTTATTTGTCACACCTAATCAGTTGTTTCTTGAATTCTCATGTGTTCATAATTCATTGTATTCCCTTATGCTGAAAATTTTTGGTAGATTTATTTATTTATTTATTTATTTTAATTGACACATTGTACATACTTAATGAGGTACAATTTGATGTTTGATACATGTATATGTTGTATAATGATCAGGTCAGGATAGTTAATGTGTCCATCACCTCATGGGTTTATCATTTCTTTGTAGCCAAAACATTCAAAAACCTCTCTTCTAGTTATTATCAAATATACAAAACTTAACTGTTAACCATAGTCACCCCACTGTGCAATAGAACATCAGAACTTATTCCTCCTATGTAACTGAATTTTGTACCCATCGGCCAACCTCTGTTTTCCCTCTTCTGTTTCCCTCCCTAGTCTCTGGTAATCACTGTTCTACTTTCTGCCTCTATGATATCAACTTTTGGGTTTTTTTTTATATTACACAAAAGAGTGAGGTCATATGGTATTTGGGTATTTGTCATTCTGTGCCTTGCTTACTTCCCTTAACATAATGTTTCCCAAGTCCGTTCATGACAGGACTTCATTCTTTTTTATGGTTGAGTGGTATTCTACTCTGTGTATGTACCACATTTTTTTTATCCATTCATCCTGACAACACATATTTTAACTTCCCCTTCCTGTTCTCTGTACTATTGTTTTTACCCATATTTTCCTTCAACACTTGAATATAGCCACTCCGACCTATTGGGTTTAGTTTTTTCATTATATATCTTGTCCCATTCTTTTCAATAGATTGTTAATTGTACTCATACTTCCTAAAGAGTAGATTGTCTAAAGAAACCAAAGATATTAGAGAATGAAAAAATAAGTATTGCATATTTATTCCCAAATTAAACAGTTCTGGAGAGCTTCATTCCCTTATATAGGTCCAAGTTTCTTCTTCATATTGTTTTTCTTCCTCCTGATGGACTTTTATTATTATTATTATTATTATTATTATTATTATTATTATTATCTAACCAAGTTTTTATCACACGTTTGTGCTGGCTATGGAATTCTAGGTTGACCTTTTTTCCCCTTTCCTTTAACACTTTCATACAGCCACCTCAACCTTTTAGGTTTAGACCAAGTTTTTATCACACTTTTGTGCTGGCTATGGAATTCTAGATTGACCTTTTTTCCCCTTTCCTTTAACACTTTCATACAGCCACCTCAACCTTTTAGGTTTAGTTTTCTATTACATATCTTTTCCATCCTTTTACTTTTAATCTTGTATGGGTTTTGACAAGAATATTGTAGACATTTTTACCTTTGTACGTAATGTATGTAATGTGCCTTTTTTCTTTGCTTCATTTATGTTTTTCCCCTCTTTATATTGCATGGAAATGTGTACTGTAGCCTTCTTATGCTTGTCATTAGCATAGTATGTTTTTCTCTTCTGTTTCATATACCTGAATTTTGCTCTTTTATTTAATTGGACAGCCTCCACCTTTTAAGAGGAGTATTAAATTTAATAGGAGTATTTCCATTAAATTAATTTGGTTATATTTAACAATTTTCTCTCTGTTGTTAGTGTTGTTCCACTATTCTTCTCCTTTTTTTGAATTAGTTGAAGATTTCTTATAATTCATTTTTAACTACATATTGGCTTTTTAACTGTAACCAATTACTATACACTGGGTGGTTAAAACAATAGGAATTTATTCTCTCCCAGTGCTAGAGGTCAGAAGTGTGAAATCAAGGTGTTAGCAGGTCCATACTCCCTCCAGAGGCTCCAGTGGAGACTCCTTTCCTGCCTCTTCTAGCTTCTGGTGTTTGCCAGCTTCCTTGGCTTGTGGCCACATTAATCTCAGGCCCCTTCTTTGCATTGTCTTCTCCTCTGTGTTTGTCTTTTCCTCTGCTCATCTCCTATAAGAACACTTGTCATTGGATTTAGGGCCCACCCAGATAGTATGAGATTATGTCTTCATCTCAAAATTCTTAACTTAATTACATCTGCAAAGACCTATTTTTGAAATAAAGTAACATCCATAGGTTCTGGGGATTATGACATAGATTATATATTATAGGAGCCACGATTTACCTCATCATAAGTACTTTCTGTTTTCTAAGTGAAAAAAGAAAAAAATTAGAAACACAGCCTAAAATTATTTACAACTGAATTATTTTAAACTGTTCAAGTAGTTCTCAGATGAACATTAATCAAACCACTGGTTCTAGTGACAAAATTGGAGTATCCTAATATGTTTGCTTTTTGTCTGCAAATGCACTGAGCCATTATGAACTCCTTAGACGTCATCTCCCACTATTATCTCTTCTGCTGCCGTAGTTTGAATACATTTGCCCCTCCAAAACTCATGAAATTGGATTCCCAATGTGGCAGTTAGGGAGATGGGGCTTAGTGGGGAGAGTATGGGTCATTGGGGTGGATACCTCATGAATATACTATGACCTCTTTTGGAGGTAGGTGAGCTCTGGCTCTGTTAGTTCCCTTGAGAGGTGGTTGGTAAAAAGAGCTTGGCACCTCCCCTCTGTCCTCCTTGCTTCTTCTCTCACCCTCTGACCACTATGCACACACTGGCTCCCCTTCCACTTTCTGACATGAGTGGAAGCAGCCTGAGGCCCTCACCAAATGCAGTTGCCCAGTCGTGAATTTTCCAGCCTACAGAGTCATGAGCCAAAAAAACCTCTTTTCTTATAAATTTCCCAGTCTCAGGTATTCTGTCATAGCAACACAAAAATGAACTAAGACACTTGCCAAAGGACCTTTTCAGTAAATTGAAGAAAATTTCCTATCGCTAATACATTTTATAATCAGGTAAGTATATATACACTCATCTGTGGACTAATGCTGGAATTATGGACACATTGATTATACCCTCATGCTGCCTTCCATAAGAGAAAGATACAATAATGGGCTCCACTTAACCATAGGACTTGTGACTTATATATCATAGATATATGATACCAAAAACACAATATATAAAAGAAAAAATGATGAATTAGATTTTAATTAAAAATTAAAACTTGCTCTTGGCAAAAACATTGTTAAGAGGATAAAAATACAAGCTACAGAGTAAGAGAAAATAATTGCCAAATATTTTTCTGATAAAAATCTTGCATCTTGAACATATTAAAAACCCTTTAAAACTCAGTAATAAGGAAACAAATGTCACAATAAAATAATGGACAAGAATTTTCAACAAACAGTTAACCATAGATGATAAATGGAGGGCAAATAAGGACATGAAAAGATGCTCAACATTATTAAAAATTGGAGGAACCCAAATTAATACCATAATGAGCTAAATTACACACCTATTTAGAATGGTCATTTAAAAAAATGAAAAAAGAAAAAAAAAACTGACAATACCAAGTGCTGATAAAGATTTGGAGAAACCAGAACTTTCATACATTGCTATATGTAAATGTCATAGCTATTTGGAAAACAGCTTGGCTATTCTCATAAAGTTAGACTTAGTATTACAGTACATCTAGCAATTTTACTCCTAAGTATTTTCCCAACCACAATGAACACTTATGTTCACACAAAAACTATATACATATATATAAATATACACAAACATTTAGAGATGCTTTATGGATACTTATCAAAAACTGGAAAGTATACAAATGTCCTCTAACTGGTGAATAAAATAAATAAGTTATGGTGCATTCATTCAGTGAACTATTGGTCAGTAATTTTTTTTAAAAAGCTACTAATAAATGCAACAACACAAATCAATCTCAAATACATTGCAATTGAAAGAAGCCAGATTGATATATATTATTCCATTTACGTGACATTCTGTAGTATGGAAAACTATAGGGACCAATTACTAGTTAAACATTTCCAGCAGCCAGAGGTGGGGAGAAAATTGTCTGTATAGGGACATGAGGGAACTTTTTTGAGAATAATTAAATGTAACATGTTGAAGGGAACACTACTGCACTGTTGGTGGGACTGTAAATTATTAGTACCACTTTGGAAAACTATATGGAGGTTTCTCAGACAACTACAGATAGATCTTCCATATGATCCAGCAATCCCTCTTCTGGGTATATATCCAGAGAAATGGAAATCATCTCATGTCAAAGAGACACCTGCACTCCCATGTTTATTCCAGCTCTGTTTACAATAGCGAAGATATGGAACCAACCTAAATGTCCATCAATAGATGATTGGATAAGGAAACTGTGGTATATATACATTGTGGAATACTACTCTGCCATAAAAAGAATGAAATACTCCCATTTGCAACAACATGGATGAACCTGGAGAAACTTATGTTGAGTGAAACAAGCAAAGCACAGAGGGATAAATACCGCATGTGCTCACTCATATGTGGGAGCTAAGAGAAAAAGGAAGGAAGGAAAGAAAGACCACAGTAGTGCTGTGGTCTAACAGAAGGAGGGAACATTCCTAGGGCTACAAATTGGAGTGCAGGTAAGAAGGGGAGGAGGAGGGAGGTTGGGGGATAATTGGGAGGGAACGAAGGGTACAAAAGTAATTTCTGGTAATGGGTATGCCCCCATCATGGGCAGGAGGGGGGACAATTATCTTTGTATCTCATGAATATTCTTAATAAATAAATAATTTTTAAAAAATTAAATGTAACATCTTGAATATGGTATTACCCAGCCAAACCTGCTTGTTGAAACTTGCAGAATTGTACTCCAAAAAGGGTGAATTTACTGAATGATAATATATAATATGTAATTTACTTTAAAATATGGTACTTAAAAATATAATTTTCCTTTAAAAAGTTTATGTAGTAGGCAATAGAAGTGTCAATGATTAAAATTCTAGAAATGATAAATTAAGCTACTCTATGACTTCTCAAGTAGTTTTCATATTGACATCAAGAAAAAAAACAAAGATTTCACAATATAACTTCACAATATTCTAATGTTTTCTTATATCTTAAAGAAAAAATATTTTTAATATTAAATTACTTTATTAATGAATATTAAGTTTGACCAAGTTAACTTGATATGCCTGGGGAATCTCTGCATACCTTCAGTAATTAAATACAAATTGACCAGGTCACTTGATTATTTAATTAGATTTCATTAATTCTGTTTCCCAGTCACTCCTCATAATTCTTAACATAATACATGAGAAGACATTATTAAAACTTCTTTTTGATTTTATAGTCTCTTCATAAATCAGTGATAGGCATTTCACCATAAATCAGTGATAGGCATTTCACCAGCTCTGTCCTTAACTACATGAACTGCAGGTAACAATTGATTTTATAGTCTCTTCATAAATCAGTGATAGGCATTTCACCAGCTCTGTCCTTAACTACATGAACTGCAGGTAACAAGCCACTTTCTTTTCTTAAATGAGAGAGTTAAAATGTCAGTGCCTTTTTACATTAGTGTTTTGTGTATAAGGAGTGATTTTGTTTCAGATCCTCTTGAAAGCAGAAGAATGTATACTAAATCCTAATATTAGTGAATCTTTCATCACATTAATAAAGCTCTACCTTCCAGGAAATAAAAAAAACAATACTACAAAATGGGGTATGAGGAAAACAAGGGTAATTCATTAAGTGTTTACAAGCCTAAGATACTGCTGAAAGCTGGTATTTCTTTATATTTGTAAAGAATTTATTTATATTATATTACATAGTAGTCATTTCTAAAATAAGAAATTTTGCAGCTATTGTTAGTACTTCCAACTGAAGAGCTAATCACTAAATGTAATAAGTGTTAACAATATGAGAAGCGAACATGAAAAGTCTTATATATATTGGATGTGTATATACAGACACACTGTTACTGATAGACATTATAGCAGAATACATTCTTAATCAATATTACATAATCAAGGCATATGTGTGACAAAAATAAAGGCTCATTGTTAACTTCGTATTGTTGATCATTAACAGATAAATGAGGTCATCACATAAGAGCTAAAAAGTCTCCCCTGACTAGGTATAAATCTCACTAAAAAACAAAACATAACAAAACGAAAGACCATCTGGTCTAACTTTCAGTATTATACTTTACAATAAGAATGATGTGATTGTGTCACTGTGTGGGTGTGTGATCCAATTATCAGTAATTTAAAATATTCACTAATGAAAAACTGGTTACTAAGCATTTACATCAATCCCTGATGTTGATAAACTGCTATAATTACTTTTTCAAATATTGTTTCAAGTAAATAAAGGAGTAGTGTCCATGAACTCTATTTTGAATATGGGGAAAATAATAAGCAGGTCAAAAGATCACATTATTTATGAATAGCTACAGATAGAGTAATTCTGTATGTTTTAAGAAAAGGTCTAAGAAGGAAAGGGAGGGAAATGTGAAAGGACCAAAAAGGTTGGGAAACTCTTGACATAGTACAGTTAGCATATAACTTCCATCAAATATCGTATATTAAAAATCATATTACAATGAATAAAAGTTATATAATTTATTATTTAATAGGATAACGTTTAGATAAGAACTGTCAAAACAAGGCTGGGTCTCTCTTTTCCTGAGTAGTCAGACCAAAGGTGAAAAATTCAATGGGAATTAGACATATTTTCTTATCTCAACTCTAAGAGTTGAAACTATTACTCTTTGAAATCCAATGTGGTACTGAGAGCATTGAAAGAAGCTGAGGACTGAAGCCAACTGCTGCTGCCAGAGTGATGTGCTTTTATTGGCATATGCCAACAAAAATAGCAATCAAACAAAAAGAAAGAAATTCCTTTTCTTCTCCTTCTGCTTTTCAATCTCTCTGTGCTGGTGGCATCTATCGGCAGAACCTATTAAGATGGTTAATTGATAAATGGAAAATGTAACGTACAGAGTCCCAACTAATAATGTATACTCAACAGCCAGATTCTGGAAAATAAGAAGACCTTATTTATACAGCTTTCCTATTTTTATGATGTAAATATTTCTGTCATAGTTGATCTCAAGATATCAACCTGATGAAACAATACAAAGATATTATTTGGATACAATGCAGATACAATTGGTTTAAATTAATAGTAAATGTAGTAAAGTAATTAAGTAGTGATGTTTTGAATATTCATTTCCTTTATATTTAGTATGATGTATTAAATATTAAGTTTATATAATTTAATTTTTTAATAATGACTATTTAACAACCCACTCTCAAAATTCCTGAAAATATAATAATGGGCTCTTGTATGCTGGCATGAGTTGGCTCTGGTACAACACTGGATCCCAGCCCAACATCACAAAGTGAGGACAGAAGAATAGATTTGGACCAAGAACAAGAGCTTAAACACAGGCTCAGTTCACCATTTTAGTTAGTCAGCATTCATACACACTTATTTGAACAACTTTATGATTCTCTCTAACAAGAATTGAATAGCCTTTGTACAAAGATGAACTCACCCTCATCCCCAAAATAACAGACATAAAGTTCCAACAGATTTTGTTTCCATTGCTGGGCAATGATAACACTCCTCTTATTCAGTCACAGCTCTACATAAATATATGAGAAACTAAAGAGTAAGTTGTAACATTGACAACTCCCAGCAACTCTTATACGAAATAATAAGAGGAAAGGGAGGAAAAAGAAAATTAATTAATATATACAAATATAAATGTTCATAATAAGCAAATAAGATGATATGCATAGCTGCTACAGTTCATCTCTCTCTCTCTCTCTCTCTCTCTCTCTCTCTCTCTCTCTCCCTCTCTCTCTCTCTCTCTCTCTCTTTTTTTTTTTTTTTTTTTTGGTAAATTGCCATGAAGTTGTAGTTGATATCTGTAATTTTCTTATTCCACCTGCCATTGCATTTCCCCTCAGGTCAGCATCTTGCATGGTTGTGATTCTTTAACTGGTGATGAACTGAAGATTTGAAATCTTCAGTGACCTTTATTCTTAGTGGTATTTCTTTATTTAGTGGTATTTCTTTATTAAGACCTTTATTCTTAGTAGCTTTTATCATTGGATATGGAAGTAATAAGCATCTCACAGAATCCCAGTGTTTCAGACAAAATCATTGTACAACAAAAACCTATTTTATCCTTAATAATTAGGAGCGATTATCCCCATTACCCTCTTCTTCACCTATTGGTTAATTAACATAAAGATCCCAAGTGGTCAGGTGACAGTCTCAACTTTGAAATAAATGGAGTCATTATTATGTCTCCTGATAAAAGCTTTTCTCCCCCCAAAATTAAGACCCCAAACCAGTAGCACCCAAAATTTCTGTGTAAGGAATAAAAATTCTCTGAATGAATTATTAGCTCTAATACCAAGAACAGTCACTGTTACTTCTTCTTGATTACTGTACCTGTGTATTCTGGTATGGAAGAAACAGCACTATGTATAGATTGCTGATTTAATACATAATCTACATTCTGTAAGATAGCACCCCAATATTTCAGGGCATTTATCTTAAACTTATAGCTATAATTGAGTCTTTAATAGGCTCTTTTTATTTTTTTACTATTCTCTCAAGCCACCTCTTTCAGAGTGATGAGTTATGTGGTAAGACCAGTGAATTAGGGGCATCACCATTGCTGCACCTCTTTTTCATTAACATGATTTTATTGGTAATGAGAAACGTTACATGGAATATACACGGAATACGGCATTCCGTAAGTTCACAGATGGTAATGTTGGCAGGGAAAGCAAATCCGTAACCAAAATACATGGCTATTCCATGGGCCCAGTTAAAGGGTATACTTAAAATTTTTTTAAGAAGGTAGGTCCTAAATTAAGTGCTTTTACCATAAATGGGAAAAAAAGGCAGTGGGGGGAGGTGAAGAAACTTTGGGAGATAGCAGATAGATTTATTGCATGGATAGTTTCAGAGTATATACTTATCTGAAAGTATATCAAGTTGTATATGTTAAATAATCTACAGCTTTTTATATTCAATCATATCTCAATAAAGCAGTTAAAAGGAAAAAAAAGTAACAGGAAGGGAAAAGTCCCTTTGCTCGTATATGTTAAATAATCTACAGCTTTTTATATTCAATCATATCTCAATAAAGCAGTTAAAAGAAAAAAAAAGTAACAGGAAGGGAAAAGTCCCTTTGCTCCTCCTCTTAATTTCCAATTTTCCTCTAGCTCCTCGTATTGGCAGGAAGCTAGTTTACAAAGGAAAATAGTAGTTTGCAGAATCTAACCCCAGCAATTACACAAAGCTGACTCTAGAAGAGTGAATTTGAGTTTGAAAATCCAGATTAAAAACAAAACATTTCATCTAATAGCTACTCAGCATTTATATTCCACTTCAGTAAAAAACACCCATTAATTTATTAAATAGTTACTGAATACCTACTAGATGTTAGACTTTGTGCTAATTGCTAAGAATAAATTTGTGACCAAATACAGATGTCTAGATTATCATGAAACTTACATTGTCCTCCTAAATATTAACCAAATAGTCACACTGATTATGTATAACTGCAAATCGAAAGGAACATGGGTCTATGAAAAATACTACAAATACTCTGAAAGTGGTTAAAGAAGTATTTCCCTGAGGAAGTGTCACATAGGTCAGAGCTAAAGGATTAGTAAGAGTTAGTTAAACTAGAAGGTGGCTATGCTGGAAAGCATCATTACAGATGGAGGGTGCAGCATGTGCAAAGGCCTTATGTTGAGGGTGAATGTGGTACAACGACAAAGAACTAAAGGAGCTGAGGGTCTGGACTGCAAGGTTTAAAGGCAAATGATGAGACGAAATGTGCCAGGATGGCAGGATTTAGACCCAGTTTTACAAGAACCTAATTCAAATGCTAAGCAACAAAAAGTTGCTGAAGAATTTTAAAGGAGCTATTTTACTTTTGACAACTTTAAAATAAATGTTTTATAATTTGTGCAGGTCTAAGTTGAAAAATAGAGATCGGTTAATAAGCAATCCCGGTAGGAGATTAAAGTAGCGCTATGGTATTGGCAGTGAAGGTGAACAGAAGTGGAGAAACTTACTATAAACTTAGAAAATAAACCCAACAAATAATGTTGACACATTGTTTATAAAAGTGATGTAAGTGTCAAGAATGCCTCATATTCCTGGCTTGGGTAACTTTATTTATGTAGGTACCATTGACTGCCAATAGAAGAGGATATCTTGATATCCCTGGACCTATCGAATCATTCAAGTAAAGCTTGAATATAATAAGAGTTTTCTATAAAAGGCACATTTGAAAGCAAATAAATTAAACACATAAACAATTTTATTTAAAATGATAGAGATGTCTGTTCATGGCAACCAAGTTTTGTTTTAGAATTTGTTCTTTGTCATTAATCTGTTACTGTCTTCATCTACCTAATTCTTTTTATTTTTCTTAATACTCCTTTTTAACGTTATTCTTTTAAGCCAATAGTCTTATGCATTTTCTCACTCTTGTTTTTCTTAGTCATAAGTTAAAAAAAGAAAGAAATTCAGAGATCACAGTTATCAGTAAGACCTATTATCCTGAATTAGCAACTGGTTGCTTATGCTAATTTTTCTCTGTTTGCCTCTCCCCCAATTTCAAACCATTTTCTGTCCTTTTCGTACAGTGAACTGTACTCTAATAGTCTTAGCCCTGAGCACTGCCTCCTAGACTCCCTTACCATGCAGTCTACCAATGGATGCCACCAGCTGGAGAATAGAGCAGGAGGAAAGAGATGTAGGGGTATTTATTTCCTACTGCCTCCAGTTTTGGCAGTGGTTATATCTCTTCATGATAACAGTTCCTACTGGGAATCCCTTATTCTCTATCTCCTGTGTTCACTGGACTCCAGGAACAGTCTTTCCTTCCCTTGCTTCTTCAGGCCTAGGGTTAGTGATGGGTTTCTACTGTTGCTAGAAAAAGGTTGCTCCAATATTCTTTGTTGATTCACCTCTACTAATAGTTTCTTCATTAAGACGAATTTATTTGAAGTATGAGTGAAATTATTCCATTTCCTGCTAGGATACTCAATGGTTCTATACTTAATATGAGCTAAACATTTTCTTTTCCAAATCATTTCCTTTCCATTCTGTCCACTAAGCTTTAAATTAGGGCTCACCAAACTTGTTCTGTAAAGGACCACACAGTATTTAGACATTTGGGGTCATACAACCTATCACACAGCTACCTATGTCTGCCATTGCAGCATGAAAACAATCATAGATAATATGTAAATGAATTACAGTAGATTGTATTACAGTAGATCTTCATTTATAAAATCAAGTTGTGTTACAATACATCTTTATTTGCTTAGGCCAAATTTGGCCCATTAACTACTGTATTAGTCTGTTTCTATTGCATATAGCATAAATATCTGAAACTGGGTGATTTATAAAGAAAATGAAATTTATTGCTTACAGTTTCAGAGGCTGGGAAGTCCAAAGTTCAGGAAATATGTCTGGTGAGAACTCTCTTTGGTGGTGGCTTTACAGCAATGCAGGGGTTTCACATGGTAGAAAATGGTGGAGCAGAGAGAGTGAACTTCTCATATGCTCTTCTTTTAAAGCTCTCAGAACCATGCCCACAACTGCCATTATGAATCCATTCACTACTGCACAGTCCTACAATCTAATCACCTCTTCAGGGCCCCACCTTTCAATTACCATAATAGAATTTCCCACTTTCAACAGTTACAGTGGGGATTAAGCCTCAATGAGGTTGGGGGGCATCCAATCTACAGCAACTATAGTTTGCCAAGTCCTGCCCTAAACCAACTAACATTCAAATAAAAACATACATACTCACACATATGACTTACGTTGCAGACGTTATCATTTGTCCGAGGTTATATTATAGTTTTCAATACTAAACTAAGTGCTCAGTTTTGACAAATGTGGTTTATGAAATGAACTGTGTAAGAATAAGTGTTAACATAAATTATGTCATAGGTAATCTAGTAAGATCTATGATCTAATGAGAAATTGTAAGCAAAGTACTTTGAAAAAATTGAATGTACCATACATATATTAGATATTGTTGATGCTTCTAAGACTCCTGGATTATTACAGCCATAAATTAAGTGTATAATATGCTAAGTGCATAATAAATTATAATCAAATATCTAGTTATCTATATAAGCAATATTCATTTAATGGAATATTTATAGCACATCTTTAGAGTTTGATACCTCAAAATTCTTCTGAGTTGACATCCCCCAATTAAGAGTCATCACTCTGCCCAGAAAATATAAGAGGAAAGGACTTCAAACAGTTCATGGAAAAATGGAATTAAAGGATAAAAAGTTTTTAAAAATAAACTTTATTTCTCATTGTAAGCTCCATCAAGTTTAAGACACTTTCATTAAGCGATGATACCAGCCATTTAGTTCATCCCTAAAGAACTGAGGTCCTGGGAATTTAACCATGTCAATGCACTCTTTTTTACATTAATAACCAAAGAAAAAATAGGTGCCCTTTAAAGATTATTTTAAGATCAGGAAATAAACAAAAAAAAAATCAGAAGGAGCCAAATCGGGACTGCAAAGTGAATGCCTAATAATTTTCTATCAAAACTTTGGCAAAATTACCCTTGTTTGATGAGAGGAATGAGGAGGAGCGTGCTGTGGAGGTCTCCCTGGGGAAGCTTTCCCAGGCATTTTTCTGCTAAAGCTTTGGACAATTTTCTCAAAACACTCTGATAATAAGCAGATGTTATTGTTCTTTGGCCCTCCAGAAAGCAAAATGCCTCGAGCATCTCAAAAAAAAAGTTGCCATGACATTTGCTTTTGTCCAGTCTACTACTGCTTTGACTGAACTACTTCCACCTCTTGGTAGCTATGACTTCAATTGTGCTTTGTCTCAGGAACATACTGGCAAAGCCATGTTTCATCTCCTGTTACTATTGTTTGAAGAAATGCTTCAGGATCTTGATCCCACCTGTTTAAAATTTCCATTGAAAGCTCTGCTCTTGTCTGCCGCTGATCTGCATGTAACAGTTTTGGTACCCATCGAGTAGAAAGTTCTCTCAGCTATAATTTTTCAGTCAGAATTAAGTGCTGAACCAATTGAGAGTTCTATGGTGTTGACTTGTTTCTGCTGTTGATCATCAGTCCTCTTCATTAGAGTACAAACAAGACTAATTTTGTCCTCACAAGTGGATGTGGATGGCCTGTTGCTTCGTCTTTAATATCACCTCAGTCCATTTTTAAAATGTGTTACCTGTTTATAAACTGCCTATTTATTTGAGGGATTGTCCTCATAAACTTTTTGTAAAGCATCAATGATTACACCATTCTTCTACCCAAGCTTCATCATTAATGTTTGTTCTCACTTTAATTTTAGTAGAATTCATGTTGCACTGATAGGAGCTCTTTTCAAACAAATGTGTTATCCTTCTTAGTGCCTCAAACTAGATCCGGTTCAGACATGTCAAAACAAGTTAGTATGAGTTTATTTTGGTGCAAAAATTTTTGCAATCTATGTATAGTGACTTATACTATGTATTCTCCATGAGCCTTTTGAAGACCCAAGACCCCTCATGTAATTTTGCTTTAATATTACCCTGTAGAAGAAACAATTTACAAGATAAACATCTACCTTTTTTTTTCTTTTTGTTCCAAAACAACACATAAATTAGCATGGGAGTTTTTATTTTTTGTAATTGCCATGCTTCTCTCCCTTAATTTGTCTTGTACCAATATCCCATGTCTTCCAGTAAGCTAATCGTATTCTACCCTCTCTTCCTCTTATGTTCATGGTTACATTCTGAAAATCTAAATAGTATTATTGTTTAATGAAGTCACATGAAAAAATCAAAATGAATATTACTGAAGTCCCCTTTGCCCCTCCCTCTACCCCCCACCCCAATTCAGCTTTAACACATGGCAGCTTGGAGCGAATAGACTTTTTCACAAATAGACTTTGCTATATGAAGTCTCGTAGAAACATTTTAATAAATGCCAATTATCATAGATAAATGCTTAACTACAGAGGGAACTATAAATACTACCTTAAATAAAGCAAGATAAGACAGCTTTTAATATTAGGGATTGGGAGGATAAGGTCTGTTTGCAAAATCTGGAAATATACCGCTTGGGTCGGGAGAAAGAGTCAGAATATTTTCAAAAGGCAAGCTTCTCTCTCTGTAACCTCATACGTCCACAGTGTTTCAGTTTATGACATCTCTTACCCTCAAGAAATTTTAAGTAGAAATAATTAAAACCCTTATTTTAGAAACTATTTTCAACTAGAAAGGGATAATGATTTTAACTTAAAAACAAACAAATAAAAATTTCAAATTGCTTTTCAAGAATCTGGAAAACTCTGTGCGGAAAGTTAGTTAAAAGCTGACATTCAACTTAATTTAGAAAATATTTACTTCCATTTTTTAGAAGGTATTTGCTCTTGGTAACCACATCTGACAAATGATGAAACTGATGGCTCCTAAAGGTCAAGTGACATGACTGAAGTTGCATAGTAGATGAGACAGAGCTGGGATTCACGCTTAATTTTATGGATGTCAGTCTACTTCTTGCATACCCTTTGCAGAGTTTATAGTATGGTACAGTTTAGGTACTTTTAACCCTACATTCCTTATCATATCTTTACTTCAAATAGTCTTCTTACACAGAACAGATCTTTACGAGCAAATCCAATTATCAGAATAGCATTGGGTTCTTCTACTGATCCTTAATGTAAATGTGTGATCTAATCTTAACAAAGTATCAAAAAGAAAACTATTTTGATATGATATGAGGAACTTTTGCTCTGTCACCCTTTTAGGAGAAACTTTTCAGTTTCATACATATAAATAAATAAGTTATTTTTAAAAAACTAATTTTTAAAAAATAGTAACAAATATAACTAATATTTATTCATCACATTAGCATATGCCAGGTGCTGTACAAAATATTTCACACATATTATCATAATTATATCTCATTACACCTCTAAGATTATGTCCATTATCTCAACATCCATTTCAAAGGTGAAAAAATTGAGACAGAGAAGGGAAGTAACCTGTCCAAATGCACAGAGGTACAAGTGGGAAACCTTTAATTTGAACGCTGAAATCAGAATCAAGAATACATGCTTTAAAGCACTATACTGCCTTTAAAGAGAGTTCATCTAAGTATTTGGAAGGTCTTTTGTTTCCTACGTGCTCATGAGTGGCTGCTCAAATTGAGGGCACTAAAATCAAGTCCAATTTGTTCTGCATAATAAAATGTTAGAAATTTAAAGTATTACGCAGCTTATTTGGGAGTTGGGCCAACAGGACACGATGTTAGATTTTTTGTGTGAACAGTAAAGAAGAAGGGCAGTCTTAGTGGTGATGTATCTGGAAGAATTGGGAAAGAGACTGGTCAAGTGTGTATTTATATTTATTGCTATGTTGTGCATAATCTAAAATCTTCTCTCCCTACAAAATCTTCAGCAAAAATCCATGTATCTCTAACTCTTTAGTAAAGTGGGAAAAAAAAGATTGTGTGTGGGGGGAAGGATTTTAATATTCTTTCTTGTAACTACTTAAGGCCTAGAAAAAAATGAACACACTCAGATATTTAGATAATAATGGCACAACTGTGGTTTATGATGTAGTTTCTTATATAATAAGGACCCCTGGAACATGCTTGTCTTCTTGAAGTCCTAGGAAACATTATTTTTCTCTTGAGGTTTTGGTCTATTTTTTATCTTTTGGTCTATATTAGATGCATAATTGGTCAGGTTTCCCTTTCTTAAGATGGCTGCTATGAATTTCAAATTAATTCTTCTAATAATGTTCTTTTTTCACACAGTGTCCAAAGTGAGCTTTGACAACTTTAAATGACATCCTGTTTTTTGTCTGTTTCAAAACTTTGGGGTTTGCTATTCTCTTGCAAGGAAATTGAATAACTTCATCATTTGCTACAAGGCAAATTAGACCTTGCCTACATCTCTCATTTCACCTTATGCCAAGCTGACTATGCTCCAATCACTCAAGCTTTCTTGCTGTTCATGAAAACACACAAAATCTGGTCCCTGCTCAGGCCCTTTGCAAATGCTTCTCCTCCTGCTTGGAATACTGTTTCCCCAGAAGATGGCCTCTTCTCTCGTTTTATTCAGGTCTCTTCTCAAATGCCTTTACAATGTTAGAGTCTTCTCTGAGAACTCTATCAAAAACAGTGTTTTCCTTCGTCATGTTGTATATTATCCTGATTTATGCATTACACTTATTACTACCTTATATAATTAGATCTCCCCTGCTATAATGTAAATTTCATGAAAGAAGGATTTTTTTGTTTATTTCCTACTATATGTCCAATGTAGATGATCTATAAATATATCTTGTATGAATTCACAACATAAATTCATCCTGCTTTCTAAATATATAATATATTCATTTATTGTTTTATTTACCCACCCCCCTTTTCCCATATTTGTTTAATGCTCTTTTTGCTGTATTTTAGATTTTCTTTTAAATCCTGTCAGGAGGGATTTTTCAAAATAATAAACAATTATATAAAATAATCAGAATATGGTCATTTAAACATGTGTTGAATCTGGGTATTATAAACTCTAGGGAATTTAACCCCTAGTTTGACTAAGGCACTTGGGAAATAGAAAAAAACTGAGATAATAATAAGTAGAATGGCAACTTAGGAGTAGTTCAGAAAGAACTTAAAGAGATTAATTTGGTTTAAGTCCTTATACCTGATGCCCCCTAAAAAAATAGGGAAATAAAAAACAAATGATGAAGGGAAGGAGAAGGAAGAAAGAAGAAAGAAAGGAAAGAACAAATAAAGAAAGGAAGGAAGGAAAAAATTAAGGAGGAAAGAAAAGAAGGAAAGGAAAGGAAAGAAAGAAGGCAAAGAAGAAAATCGTGTTCAGTGATGAAGGCCAAGTGAATGCAGATCCTGGGAAGAAATATTTTATCGTGTGACTACTTAAAAAAAAATCGTAGAAGTACAGATTTGCTTTATTGGCTGGATGAGCCATTTTCATTGACATGTGGCACTGAATTAGTCTTTTTTTGGTTGCTTATAACAGAATACCTGAAACTGGGTAATTTATAAAGAAACAAAATTTATTTCTTACAGTTTTGGAGACTGGGAAGTCCAAGATCTGGGACTGCATCTGGTGATGGCCTTGTTCTTGGTGAGACTCTACACAGAGTCCCGTGGTGACTAGTTTGTTGCATGGCAAGAATAGAATAAGCAAGAGAGAGATAGCCCTCTCACGTGCCCTTCTTTTAAAGCCATCAGAACCTTGCCCACTGCTCCATAAATGGATCAATCTGTTCACGAGAGGACAGTCCTCACAATGTAATGACCTCTTAAAGGCTCCGCCTTTTAAATACAATAATCAGATTTCCCACTCTCTTAGCACTGTTACAATGGGGGTCAAGCTTCAGTGAGTTTTGGGGGAATGTTCAATCCACATCAGGCACTGCATAACAGTTATAGACTCCAACACTCTTTCTCTTTTTATCTGGAGCCCAGTAATTTTCAAGGGATCCATAGAATTGAGTAATGTCAACATCTTCAGAAATTGTTCACTTATTATCCTGGCTTCTCCAATGTTGTTGTCTGCTTTTCTTCAACTGATCATTGTTGGGTCCTGGCAGAGATTATTATCCTGAACTGCTATATCTCTGAAATTGCAGGCTGGAAAGCTAATAACTCTTATTATGTGGTGGCAAAACATTAAATAAAATAATTACTGGTTGTGTGGCACATATCATGTGTATACAGAGAGGTAAATGGTGGGGAAAAATCAAAACGTGTTAAAATATTGGTTATTACTGGGTCCATTGGACCAAGTTCTAGAAGTGAAAGATGAAATAAGAATAGAACTATTTAATATTTAATCTGATATTCCAAACTATTGTATATTGGTGTGTTGGTGTCTGATAAACTTTAAGTTTATATATTTCCTGATATTTAAGGAGCTACTTCTAGACCTGATGGAAAGAACTTCAGAAATTGTGAATTTCTTGCTGGAGAGAGTAACTTGGTGAGACTCCCTTGGGCAGGGTGAGTGTGTCTTTAGCAGATGAGAAGAAGAATGTAAATAACTGACGCTGGATAGCAAAAGATAGCGTGAACAAGGTATTTCTAATTTTCTATCAAATATGTCTTCTCCCTTTCCTTCTTATTTAGTAACAACCTTGATTTTATTCAGAGTGGCCATATATCCATTTCTACCTCCCTGGAAAAAAGAGAAAAAATGTCACTTCTCAGGGTTCCTTATAACTATAGCCAAAAGGAAATAAAAAGAGAATGTTGGGGTTTTCTGAGATAAATTGTTTTGCTTTATTATAGGAGACATGCCTTTTCCTTTGTTCTTGTTCATTTCACTCTTTTTCATGGAATATAGATAAGACACCTAGAAATAGTTCTGCTGTCTTAGATCATAAGAACGAAAACCACGTACTCAGTCTGGCACAGCAGGAAGGAGCTTCATTTCTTCATGATTTACTGACCATAAAGTGCCTACTTTCTGACTTTATTTTATATTAGAAAAAATGAGGACCAGTTAATCACATCTAGGCCACTAACATTTGAAACGAATGTAATTGATACAAGTAAGGTTGCATTCTTGCTTCCCTTCACATATCCCATTAAAACTAATTGTCAGATGTCCTCACTCATAAGTGGGAGCTAAGAGGGAAAGAAGGAAGGAAAGAGAGACCACAGTGGTGCGTTGGACATGCAGAGGGAGAGACCATACCTAGGGTCGCTGGGAGATGGGGGGGTAGGGAAAGGGAGGTCAGAGATTAATTGGGTGGGGAACATGGGGAATAATCGCAATTTGAGGTAATGCGCATGCTGATAACATTTACCTGACCCATACATCTTGGGCACAGATGGTGATGGTCAGCTTTGTACTCCACGAATATACATAATCAACTAAAAAAATAATAATAATTGTCATTTCCACAGCACTACTAACAAAAAGCAAGGAAATTAATCAGGTTATCTTTAATTTCTAGAACTATCTTAGAGCCGTTTTTTGAAGAGAGGGCTCCCCAAACTCAGGGCAATCCTGTACTAATAAGAAGTTGTGCCTTGTGCTGGCCAGTTAGTTTACTTGGCTAGAGCATGGTGTTAGTAACACCAAGGTCAAGGGTTTAGATTCCCATATTGGCCAGTTGCAAAAACAAATAAACAAAAAAACCAAACAAAAACAAAAACTTGAAGTTGTGCCAGAGATAGAGAGGAATGCACCCATTTTTTCTGTTCCCACTATTATAAATTTAGAATACCATTGATTTGCTGTGGGACAGTGACCTTGGTTGTACCAGTTCTTCCCCTCCTGTGGATCCCTCATGAGCACAGTCCACATCCCTCAAGGGACATCAGTAAGGTTTTCCTCAATTCCTGGCTTCTCCCACAGCATTGCATCTCTTTTCATTCATATTTTCCTGGTTTTTAAGTTTGCTGTATGCTATTGGCATCAATCCCGGGTTTTAGAACTGTTAAAAGACTTTCATTTTTCTCTTTATTTTTCTTCTCTTTGGACAGTTTGGTTAGCCAATTTTTATGTCATCTTGCCTCAAAGTCTGAAAGTTAGTATTATTAATAGTATTATTTTTAGGAGTAGATCTGATGAATATAAGAAAGTAGTACATCTTTATTTCTTGGCTTTTTAAAAAGAATAATATTGGTAGTTTGTTTTTAAGGGAAAGGTTCAAAGCAAAGGAAAAAAAGATGAAAAGTACCACACAAACATTCTCTGTGTATTTACACATCCCTTTGAAAGATGAAGAAACGAGCACACGTATTTTCTCCTTCCTTTCTCTCTTCCAAATTTTATTTGTCATACTCTAATTTTTAATCTTCTTGCTGTTCTCTTTATGGCTTTATGTAGCATACTTCAAACTGTTTCTTAATGCATCTGCATTAAACTTTATCTATTGTTGCCATCCTAAGAAAATAGAATTAATGTCCTTACTCTCTCTTTGTCTTCTCCCTTCTTATGAAAAAAATTTTTTATATTATTACAGAATTCATGGCATTTACTTTCTGTGACTCCATTTTTCAGTTTTTTAATCTAAATTTTATATTTAAGTGAATTAAGCATCTACACTTAGTCCTATTTATCATGGCTTCTCCTTTCATTTCTTGGTTGGTTTGTCATTGACAATTTTGTTGTTGGTGTTGTCAGTGTTGTTTTGTTCATGCTTTCAAGGAAGGCTCCTGTGTGATACATTTTACTGAAAGCTTTGATCTGCAGTATCAAAAAGAAACCCAAGCATATTTTTTATGTTCTCACTAGTATAATACAATATTTCATAAAAACCTCAGGATCTGATGAAACTGTCAAATATTATATTTAAATGTCATTGAAATCATAATTATTAGCTATATTTTTGTGACCGGATGGTGAATAATAAACAATTTTATTAAATATATTAACCTTCAGATGTCCACTTTGTAGATAAATTCTCTAATAGAATCACTAATTTGGCATCCAGATTAGTGGAACTTTATCCAGATTCTATTATGATTGATATAGTATTTTGGTAACTTCCACCATTAGAATCTTCCAGGTAAAAGTTTTCTTTATTTTTCATGGTTGAAATGTTCATTTTTATTTTTTTCATTTTGAGTTTCAAATAAATTTTTATTTAAGCTTTCAAGGAGATATACTACTTTAAAAAGAAAATTCAACAACAAAAATAACCATCTTCTCACTTCTGTAGCATAATTCTGGCAAAGGTATGATACTTTGTAATAAAGATAAGAACTAATTTGCTTTCCTTTTGTACTCATCAAAATTATCATTTACTTATTAGGTAGCTAGAGTATATATTTTGAATTCTATTAATATTTATAGACTTTCCTATCACAAGAATTATTCCAGCTTAGGTTAGAGAAGCAGATAGTTTATGTTATTTAAACATGGCCACTCTCCCAAACTCATTCTATGAGGCCAGCCTCATCTTGATACCAAAAACTAGAAAAAGATACAGCAAAAAAAAAGAAAATGACAAGCCAATATCTCTGATGAACATAGATCAAAAATCCTCAACAAAATGCTAGCAATCAGAATACAGTAACATATCAAAAAATTATATACCATGATCAAGTGGGATTCATCCCAGAGAGACAAGGATGCTTCAATATATGCACATCAATAAATGTGATACACTGCATCAATAAAAGCAAAGATAAAAACCATGTGATCCTCTTTATAGATGCTAAAAAAGCACTTGACAAAATTCAACATTCTTTCATGATAAAGACTTCCTACAAGTTAGGTAAAGATGGAAAGTATCTCAACACAATAAAAGCCATATATGACAAACTCACCATCAACATCATCCTGAATGGAGAAAAGTTGAAAGCTTTTCCCTTAAGAAGAGGAACAAGACAAGAATGCCCATTATCACCACACCTAGATCCAGCAATCCCAGTGCTGGGTATACATCCAAAGGAATGGAAATCATCATGTTGAAGGGATGCTTGCACTCCCATGTTCATTGAAGCTCTATTTTCAGTAGCCAAGAGTTGGTATCAACCTAAATGTCTATCAACAGATGACTGAATAAGGAAAATGTGGTATATATATTCAGTGGAATGCTACTCTGCTGTAAAAAAGAATGAAATTCTGCCATTCACAACAATGTGGATGAACTTAGATAAAATTATATTAAGTGAAAGCCAGGCACAAAAAGAGAAATACTCCATGTCCTCACTCATAAGTGGAAGCTAAGAGAGAAAGAAGAAAGAAAAGAAAGACCACAGTAGTGCATTGGACTCGCAGAGGGAGAGAACGACCTAGTGTTGCTGGCAGTGGGGAGGTGAGGGAGTTTAAAGGTTGGTTGAGGGACACTGGGAATAATTCCAATTTGAGGTGGTGGGCATTGATCTCATCATCACATCCTGGGCACAGGTACTGAGGTCAGCTCTGTGCCCCATGAATACGTATAATCAATAAAAATAAAAATAAAGAATTAAAATTTTGAGAAATGCATTTCGAAGAAATAAAAACCTTTATTAGATGCTTAAAAAAATAAATGTGGCCTTAAATCAGTGAAACTCATTAAGACAATCTCAAAGAGTAAAATTTCTGTCTTCTGGTATAACTTCAGTAATATTGCTTAACCTCTCTAAACCTCAGTATCCAAATGTCTGACATGAGTTAAAAGAATACCTCGCTGAATGATTGTATTAAATGCAATGATGCAAGAAAGTTCCTTATGATGCCTAGCCCATAGT
Organism: Galeopterus variegatus; assembly: GCF_000696425.1. NCBI lineage: Eukaryota > Metazoa > Chordata > Mammalia > Dermoptera > Cynocephalidae > Galeopterus > Galeopterus variegatus. Next base: position 242,994 of record NW_007731348.1, on the reverse strand, counting down.
ACTCAATAAATGGTAGCCATTATTGTTTTGAATTAATAACATGTTTAATTTAAAAATATCACTCTTTGGTGTTTGACTATGTGATTTCCAGGAACCAAGAGATAATTTGATTTCTAATTTTAATTTGTTGCCATTCAATTATCATTTATTGGACAACTCTAGGTCAGTCTCTGGAGAAGATAAAAAAATTAACTATAAATTAATTTTGAGTCAAGTACATCACTTTTTAGGTAATTGCATAAATGTGGGTGGCCAAACCAGATAACCAAGTTTGAAATTTGTTTGAATGAAGATTATTTAAATCATTTTGGAATCAAGATAATGAAGGTGTACATAAAATAATAGTGTAGAAAAGGATAACTCCACTATTACAGATGGCCCATGATTCTGGGCAGACCAATAAATTCTTAACTTCACCTTTGCAACTTCATATATTTGGTCATATGGAGAAAAAAAAAAGCCAGTTAATTTTCTAATATCATTGGAAAATTCTAGACTTGTAGCCATTTTCTTGTATTTGAAATGTAGAAATGGCAACAATGTATGCTTCTTTATCACCTTTCCACAAGCTGCTGTGTTGACTGATCCGTGTAATAGGTATGTACACAGTGTATTACTCCTTGGAGGCTATTGCTTCTATCATGTAAACCAGTAATGTTTGGTGGGTTATGGGGCAAGAAGAAACTAGCAAATTATGTTTGTCACAAATGTTTGCTCTGCTGTTTGCCTAATAAGAGTCAGGGGCTATCTTTTGTCAACCATTTCCCTTCTTTGAGGGTTTTATTGGTAAATAATATTTCCAAGAAGGGACAGCCTCCTTCTTAGGACTCCTGTCATTGAAGGAGAACTTTTGGGAGAGGCAAAGAAACAGATTTTCCTTCGCCCATTGGAAAAGTAGAGGTTAATATCAGAATTCTTGACAGATGCCAGAAGGCACTCCAAAATTGGCAGACCCTGCTTATAGCAGGTAATTGAGATTTATTCTTCTGAGAAATTCATTCTTTCCAGGAAGATCCCCTAGAAACATTTCATTTTTATATTGACTATTTTTGTCTGAATGCTTGCACAAAGCTGACAAACCTATGGTAGTTGTTATTTGCTCAAGGAAATTTGTCAGCGTCAGAATTCTCCAGAAGGGTGGCCTAGGAGAGATAGAGTTATAAAGATATGGTTCCCATTGCCCATTGAAGTCTGTCAAATACTTCCCTGAGGGTGATAATCTAGACTGTTATTTATATTCCAGCAAGTCTTTCCTATTTCCCACGACTCATTCCTTTGTATGGGAAATAATCTCATCCTTCCTGTTTTTCATTGAGTGTTTCATCCTAGTTTCTTTCTTATTCATCCCCCGGGATTTTCTTCTTACTCACCTGGAGAAATTGGTTTTCTCTGATTTGGGAAGATTTTAGGTAATCTCAAAGCAGGTTCATATTTTTCCTCTTTAATTCCTTTTCTTTTCACTCCGCCTTGTGGTCCTACATTGAATAGTGTTCCTCATAAAGATTTTACCTGAAATTGAAAACATGCAAGGGATTTTAATGATTCTATGTAAGCATATATTTTTAATGTTTTCACTGAGCTTTCATATATGAAATAATCCAATTTGCTCAAAAGAGTTATTACATAGTGTTTTAAAATTTTCTCAAATATACATTTCAAATCTGCTACAGTAAAATATTTACTATTTTTCTATCATTTTCTTGTTTTTAACAATATAATTTATCTTTTAGGCAGTTTTTTTTTTATATAAATATTAAAATTGGGCTCATAGGGACCTTAGAGGGAATTTAGTCTACTCTTATTACAGAAATTTTAAAAAGTGAGGTTTTAGTGTTAGATACCTTCTCCAAGATCACATAAGGGATTATGTGTATAATTAGCACTGGAGCTGATATCTCCTTACACTCAAATGTACTTTCTCTCACACTATGCTGCTTTGGTGAATTTTATCAGTATACTTAACAAATAATTTCTGAATGACTTTTGAATTAAAAATCAGCTGGCATTTTAAAAGATTATTAAAAAGCCCAATGGGACAATACTCGATCTAGCCTATTTGGAAAACACTACATTCATAGTTATGGTCAGTTTTCATTATTTTTTACATGAATATTGTGTTAATATATTAGTTAATGTTTCCTTCATTGAAAAGTCTGGGGCCACCATGTCCTTTGAACTCAAAATGATAGTTAAAATTAGTAGTTTGATATATATCTTCATTTACCTGGGCACGGATACATGTCACTATATTGCTTGAAAAAATCTCACAGTAAAAGTACAGTGACATTATTATGGTGTGCTAGTTTTCTATTGCCACACAACAAAGTACCACCAACTTAGGGACTTAAGATAATACCCATGTATTAGCTCATAGTTCTACAGTTCAGAAGTATGATGGGCTTGGATGGGTTTATGCTCAGAGAATCACAAGGCTGAAATAAAGGTACAGAAAAAACCAGAGCTCTTATCTGGAGGCTCTTGGAAAGCATCCCCTTCTAAGCTCATTCTAGTTGTTGGAAGAATTGATTTCTTTGGTTTTGTAGGACTGAGTGTCCCATTTCCTTGCTGGCTGTCAGCTAGAGGGTGCTGTCAGTGTTAGATGCTACCTGGATTCTATGTCATGTTGTCCCTTCCATCTTTCAGCCAGTGATGGCATGTCAGACCTCTCTTGTATTTGAATCTCTCTGACTTCCTTTTATGCTACCAGCCAGAAAAAAAAGTCTCTGATTTTAATAGACTCCTGTGACTACATTAAGTCCATCCAGATAATCCAGGTAATTTCTCTATTTGCAGGTCAACCGACTAGTAATCTTAATTACAACTGCAAAGTCTCTGGCTGCATAAAGTAACACATTCACGTTGTGTCATCTCAACATATTCATAGACATAAAAATTAGGACAAGAAATCTTAAGGCTCCGTTTTTAGGATTCTGTCTTCCACATATGGTAATTTTTTTCTCTGAGGTGAGTAAAAAAGGAAAGGGCCCAAGGCAAATGTCAAATGGTACTGGTGAGTAGCTTCAATACCATCTGTCATTTCATCCTTACCCCTACCGCCAATGGAAATTCATATTCTAAGTTCCTGCTGCATCAGAATCCATATTCATATTTCCTCGCGCTTATACCATTCT
>NW_007731348.1:236119-238863 GCF_000696425.1 Galeopterus variegatus | reverse complement strand
GTGTGTGTGTGTGTGTGTGTGTGTGTGTGTGTGTGTGTGTGTGTGTGTGTGTGTGTGTGTGTGTTTAAGAAAATAATCGAAGTGATTCATTTTCAGAAATAATTCAGGCCCAGCCTGAAAGTTGTCTGACTGGTCCAGCCCATTCCTGGGGGGTTGCTGAATAGATAGTTCTCCTTGAGATGGTAATGAGTTACTAGCCCTTTATTGTTCTCTTTATTTTCTAATGTTTCTCCTTTCACAGGCGTTTGGGTGGGTCTTTTTCCTGGGTTTGTCCTGTGCCCTCAGACAAAGAAATTTCTTACAAGGGAGTAATAAATCAGGGTAATCTTAGAAGTCATCCGGGAAGATTGTGAACCTCGACCAATGAGGAGGTGGGGGCAGGAACTTGTGCACCAGGGAATAAATTACTTGCTACAGCCCTTTTCCATGTGCCTGCCCATCAGACACCTGAACCTTGCAAGGCTGTAATTAAAGTCTTGCTTTGCTGTACCTCATGTCTCTGTGTCCATCCTTTGGCCTTGGATGGGTTAGGGTGTTTCTCACAGTGTGTTTGTGTATGTGTGTGTATGTGTGTACAAGGTGTCTGTCGGGTCCACCGCCAGCGGCCAACCCATAAAGCCCTAGCCTCATTCCTTCTGGCGAGCAAGCGAATGGCCCCAATTACTATTTCCCTCCTGTCCCCTTTGGAAGGAGACGGGGGAAGAGAGCCGTGAAGAGAGGTGAGCATACCCGCCGGCCCCCCAAAAACAGCCCAGTTAAAGGACACTCAGATGTGGCGGGGGGGTTCTGTCGAGCAGTTCCATTTATTAGTACACAAGCACTTGCTTTTATAGGCAGATAGGGAGGGGAGGTTTTTTTACATAATCTTATCAGCTTAAAGGTCAAGAGAGCATGCATCCTGTCTCAATGCCTAGCTATTGCAACCTCCAGCGCGGAAGCGCATATTTGGCCAATAAGGGCTTAGGCAAGGTTCCCGCAGACATGCTGTTTTGGTTACATAGCTTTGTAGTATCATTTGAAGTGAGGTAGTATTATGGCTCTGGCTTTATTTTTTTGCTCAGGATTGCTTTGGCTATATGGGGTCTTTTGTTGTTCCATATGAATGTTAGGATTTTTTGTTTGTTTGTTTCTGTTCTGTGAAGAATGTCATTGGTATTTTGATGGGGTTTGGATTTCTGTACATATGTCTGTATTAGTCCATTTTCTGTTGCATATAAGAGGACACCTAAAAATGGGTAATTTATTTATTAAATAAATGTTTATTTCTTCCAGTATGGGAGGCTGGGAAGTTCAAGTTCTAGAAGACACATCTAGTGAGGGCATTGTTCTTAGTGGGAACTCTCTACAGAGTCCTATGGCAATTCAGGCATTCACATGGGGAGAAGGGGAAAGAGTTCTTGTTAAAGTGCTCACTTGTTCTCTTCATAAAGCCACCAGTTTACTCCCTAATAACCATTCAATCATTAACCCATTACTACATGAATTGATTAATCTATCCATGTGGGCATAGTCCTCATGATCCAGTCACCTCTTAAAAGCCCCACTTTTCAAATACCATAACCCTCTTAACATTGTTACAAGGAAAATCAAGTTTCCCTAGATAAACATTTAGGGGACACAATCAGCCCACAGCAATGTCTTTCAGGCTCGTCACAATTTCTTCCATAACTGGGGCTCTATTTCCTTCATTTTATATGCTCCTTCCTTATTGAATAAATGCAAAGTGTTAAGGAGTTTCTGTAATTATCTCATGAGATGTATCATTTCTCACAGCAGATCATTCATTAGAAGCTATCTTTTTACCTCACAGTTGTTAAAAACATTATTTTACCTTTATTGTAGGTTCCTCCCATGGCCCTTGGGTGTGACATTAGAGCCAAAAAAAGAAATATCGCTTTTTCACTTTTTTTCCTCTTTGCATTTTCCTTGTGAGATCCATTCCGTTTCTATTTGAATATTGTTTTTCACAGAACTCAGGCATAATGTTATCCATTCATTTCTGTTCATAAGACATTATCAATCCAGTTCCTTTAAAAGGTTCTCCCTGATGTCTATGTATCATTTATCTATCTATGTATCTATGTATCTATGTATCTATCTATCTGTCTGTCTGTCTGTCTGTCTCTGATCTCTCATCATCTATCTACTTTATCCTTTATCTATCTATCATCTTTTTCTTTTCCTCCTAATTCCCTATCATTTCCTTCTGCTTCATAGGTTGCCACTTCTTTCAGTAGGTAGGTATTCTTGAAAAAATAGAGTGTTAACTTTTGAATATTTATTTTTACATGCTATAGGTCTTGTTCTGACTATTACATTTTCATCCACCATTATTTTTTTCCCTGAGATCTACCTAAATTGCATCTAAACATAAAGTTAATTCCTTGTAACTTCTGGACTATGTTCTTGGTTTGTATCAATCATATTTGACTTAACTAAACTTTTAATGTTTTTCCTTTTTACAGTTATAGCTAATTGTAAAAGATTTATTGACAGATCTGCTGACATATGACTAGTCTGTTTTCTTCTATCTTTTTTCATTCTTGTGGCCCCTGGTACTCTTGTTATAAAGGATGAGTCTAATTTATTAGGTGCCTTCTGCTGGAAATTAACTACTCTGGCTACATGGTTTTTGGGACAAACTCCCTTTCACTTCTGCTATAGCACTCTGATATATACTAAAGTTCTATACTATAGCTTTGATAATAACCTTTTTATTTCTTTTCTCCCCCCCCCCCCCCCCC
>NW_007731348.1:190973-236023 GCF_000696425.1 Galeopterus variegatus | reverse complement strand
CTTTTTTTTTCTTTCCCCCCCCCCCCCCCCAGTGTTAGGTAATTCCATATTTCCCTGTAAAATCAAAGGACTGTATCCTCCTGAAAAGTAGTAGGCAATGATAATTCTGGAAATCTCTGATAGAACTATGTGAATACAATTTCCATTAGTACTTTAAAACTGCAAGTACATTTGATTTTGAAGTATAAATGCATGGAATTTGAATTTGTTCATAGACATGTTTTTAATCAACTAAAATAAAAATACCTATAAATATTTCATAGCTGCTTTTAGTTTTACTTCCATTTGGGAAATCATACATAGAACTTAGAAAATATAGTAGAAAATGATGTTTAAATGAAATGTATTTTTTTTTCATTTTTAATAATTACATATTGCTCTTTCTGTTCTTAGTTCCACATCAAATTGTGATTCATGACACCCTAAGCAGTCTAATAAGAATGTGTACACAAAATGGCAAGTGCATATTTTAGAAAAGAACAAGTGCACAGAGGTGTGGGCTAGTGTTATTTACTCATAGAATGAGCAGGAAGACATAACTTACTCAAACAGATCATTAAATATTTTATCCCAAAGAGGTAGGTTTACACTTCATATAACTAGTGACCTTCGAGAAATGTCTTAAGAGTCACGTTTTTTTTGCTCTCTCCTCTCTGCATGCATTTTGATTGGTGATGACTTTGCCTAAGTGCAATTTTAAAGGTGATTCATGACCAAGCATAGAAAATTTGCAAATAGCAATCTCCCAAGGTATATGGATAAATATTCTCTTTCTAAAGGGTGTTATTTAGTTTTGTATAAACAGCAGATTAGCTTTGTCAGTGCATTATTCTGGGAGACAGGAGACTTAGGTGTTGTGTTCAGTAATTTTTAAATCACAAACTAAAAATTCAGTAGAAGCCCTGAACAGTCATGCTGAAAAATGCCCATATATATTAGCCCATTATATAAGCTTCTGTTGCTTATAACAATATACATGGAACTGGGTGATATATAAAAAAGCCGAAATGTATTGCTTACAGTTTCTGAGGCTGGGAAGTCCAAAGTCCATCTGGTGATGGTGACAGTGACCCAGGGGTCTCACATTGCAAGATGGTAGAGGCAGAGAGAGAGCAGAGACTCACCTCTCTCTTCTTTTAAAGCACTCAGAACCATGTCCTTGACCATCACTTTTAATCCATTCATTACAGCATGGTCTTACAATCTAATCACCTCTTCAAGGCTCTGCCTTTCAACTACCATAATAAGATTTCCCGCTGCAGTAGTTATAATTGGGATTAAGTTTCCAACATATGAAATTTGGGAGACACAATTCAATCAATCCATATACATTTAAAAATACATTTTGGACCCCTAAAATACAAATCTCATTCACAAACTCTTCTTTAAGTCCAAGGATCTCCCACATCAAGAAAAGAACACTTGGTAGATATGTTACCTTGAACATTTAATTTTACAAACAGACTAAGTTTATTCATTTATAATAAATATAATAAGGACAAATAATAAAGAATATTAATGAGACAGTATTTTTAAGTGTGAACATTCTCTTTTTTACTAATTTAAAGTAGTAATATGCCAGTTAAACAGGTAGCAAATATACTTTTAAAATGGATGAACATGTACTTTGGCTGAAATTAGGAATAAACTTAGTCCTGTAGGCAAATAAATTGACCATATGTAGCTTGAATTTCAAAAGTATGTGGGTTTATACTATCAATGCAGTGTACTATTATATAGTTTTGTGTATTTTTAAAGTTTGTTTACACTCACAAAAAAGGGACCCAACTATCACAGGGCAGAATTATAATACCTTCCTATTCATAGGCAAAATTTGCCATAGTTATATTAGTTTACAAACATATTTCGTATTTTTTCTAGCAGTATCATAGTTTTATATTTAACAGTGAGATCTATGATGTATGTGTGTTATTTTTTATATGCTGTAAGGTATGAGTTGAGGCTCATTTTGTTCATATGGCTGCCCAATTATTAAACATCATTTGTTGAAAATACTATGTTTTCCCATTGGGTTAGCTTGCAACTTTGTTAAAAATAAATTTGTTATATGCATATGGTATTATTTATTGAAACTCAATTCAATTCCATTGATCTTTCCCCAGTACAACATTGTCTTGATTTTAACTTTATATTTAGTTTTTAAATCAGGTAGAGTTAGCCCTCTAACCTGTACTTCTGTTCAACAGTGTCTTACGTTTCTAGTTACTTTAGTTTCCTATATAGATTTTTAAATCTGTTTGTTAGTTTTTATTAAAAATCCTGCTGAGGTTTTGATTAAGATTCCAGTGAATATATAGATCAATATCAGAAGAACTGACATCTTAACAGCATTGTATCTTCTCATCTATGAGCATGGTATATCTCTCCACTTATGTGGCTTCTTTAATTTTGTTGACCATTGTTTATAGATTTCAGTATACAAATCACATATATTTTGTAGATTTTTACCTCAATATTTTATTTATTTTTCCTTTCAGAAAAATTATTTTATAGCCTTTATTAAAAAATAATTTATTTTTGTATATATATGTATATATATGTATATATATATGTGTATGTATATGTATGTATGTATATATATATATATGTGTATGTATATGTATGTATATATATATATATATATATATGTATGTATGTATGTATATGTGGAAGCACACAGGCTTGACAAAGAGCAGGAAGTGCACCAAGGGTAAAAGTCCTAAAAGCACTTATGCAGAACCTATGTGCTGAAAACAGCACGTGCTGGAAACAGCAAATAATTTCTACTAGATTAGATAAGAACATTAAGGTCATTTCTTATCCAGCTAGCTTTACTCCCTTTCCTTTGTTTCTCAAGATGTTTTCCAGATAATGCCCCATAGCCAATTTCTTTTTGTTTCTTTGATAAATGATAAAGTTGTTTTTTCTCTTGTGTTTCCTTGTCCTTATAATAAAAGCTGAAGCAAATACTGATGTGGGGCTGTGCCTTGTTTCTCCCTTCTTGAGAGAGTTTTCTCAGTGCAGTCCCTTCAGCCTTCTCCTTGCTCTTAATATCTGGGCTCTGAGTAATTTTTGTGTCTCTGCCCCACAGACAGAAGTGATATATGTCATATATATATGTGGTGTATAAAGTTGACTTTCAGTAGTTGTGTACAATTTGTGATGATCAGATGAGGATAGTTAGCTTATTCATCATCACAGTACATAATCTTTCTTTGTGTCCATTAACCAATTTCTCAGTAACCTACTTCCCTAATCCCCTCCCCTCCCCTCCTCTTTTCCACCTCTAGTAACCACAGTTCTTTTCTCTCTTTCTAGAAGTTCAGCATATTATTGTGATTGTTATTTCTTTCTTTCTTTCTCTCTCTCTATCTGTCTTTATCATTCATTTGTTTTTTTCTGGACTCAGCTCCCACTTATGAATGAGAACATGCAGTATTTCTCTTTCTGCACCTTGGTGATTTCTCTTAGCATAATTTTCTCCAGGATCACCCATGTTGCTGCAAATGGTAGGATTTCATTCTTTTTATGGCAGAATCATATTCCATTGTGTAAAAATACCACATTTTCCTTATCCAGTCATCCACAGATGGATATTTAGGTTGTTCCATAGTCTGGCTATTGTAAATAAAGCTGCAATGAACAAGAAAGTGCAGGTATCCTTTCAACATGATGATTTCCAATCCTCTGGAATAAAACCAGTAGTGGGGTTGCAGGATCATGCAGTAGTTCTATCTGTACTTGTTTGAGGAAACACTATGCTAAGTATTTTATTTATTTATTTATTTTTTTTGTCTTTTTCCGTGTCTGGCAACGGATCGCAACCCTCAGTGTCGCCCCCTCACCGGACCGGGACCGGCAACGGGACCGCAACCCTCGGTGTTGCCCCCGCGCCTCGCTCAGCCAGTGAGCGGGAACCGGTCTGTATGTGGGATCCGAACCCTCGGCGGGAGCGCCTCCGCGCTTCCCAAGCAGCGCACTAGTGCAGTGCGCCACCAGGCCGGCCCTAAGTATTTTATTTTTGATTGTTATTTCAAGTTGTAATTTCTTATCTCGGTTTCCAAGGTTTCATCACTTGTCTATATAAATATAATTACTTTTTTTTTTATAGTGGCCTGGTATGCTGTGACATTGCTAATTTAGTTAACACTTCCAATAGCTTTTTTTGTAGATTCTTTGTGTTTTCTTCATAGATGTAATGGTTAAACTTGACTGGGCCATGGGGTGCCCAGATATTTAGTCAAACATTATTCTGGGTGTCCTCTGAAGATGTTTTTGGATGAGTTTAACATTTAAAGTGGTAGACTTAGTAAAGCTCCCTAATGTGGGTGTGTCTCATCCCATCAGGTGAAGACTTGAATCAAACAAAATGACACCTAATATTTAAAATTAGAGAATTTTTTCTTTATGTAAAGATATGCAAAGGGTATAGTCTGTCCTTCTATCAAAGCATTAGAAGAAAAAGACACTTCTATTCAAAACACCTTGCCCTGAAGTCTCCAGTGGCTACTAGGAAACACACAAACTCATAGCCAATGATAAATTAGTCAGATAATCCCATCTTAAAAAGATTAAATTCTCTAACAATCCATGGAAGAAATCACCACATTTTTTTTTACTTCACTACTTCTTAGTTGCATTGGCTTTTTGTTCCTTCTATTTATTCTGTTTCCTATATTTTTTTCCTAATCTTGTCAATGCTCATGTATTATTAAAATTTTCCTTAAAAAGCGAAAATAAAATAAAAAGGAGGAATAAGTTCAAGAGGTTTATTATATATTATGGTTTTTACAATTAACAATATATTGCATACTTGAAAAACTGCTAACAGTAGATTCTAGATACTCTTTCCACCAAAAAGAGGTAAGTATGGGAGGTAATGCATACATTAATTACCCTGTCTTAGCCATTTCACAACATATACATATATCAAAACATCATGTTGTACACCATAATCATATAAATTTTTTATCAATTAATTATTTTTTAATTAAAAATCTAAAAAATAATATAGGCATGTAAAAAAAAGTATATTTTTTTCTTTCCAAAACCTCCATTAACTTATTTGGGACATTTTAAGTTTAAATCCTAATTTGGCTACTGACATAGCTTCTATCTTTAGTCATTCCAGAATTTCTAGAGACAAGGCAAATTAATGCTGACAATCAATGCTATAAGACCTACTTAAATTAAACAATTATCACATTGTTTACACAAACAAATAGCTATTCTGACTACTCCAAAATCCTCAAGTATCACTGTCACTTGAACCCTATGATATAATTGACCTGAGAGTATATAAGATAGATAAGAATACTGAATGAACTAGACTGCAGCAGATGAAAACCAGCACATAATTCTTGATTTCTGAAAAATGCCATCCCCTCCACAGCAGAGAATTATTCTTTATTTGAAATATGGGTCTTAGTGTGCCATTGTGACCTAGAAAAGACTGAATGTCTGAACTGAGACTGTAAGTAACTATAAAATCTTAACTACCTATTAGATGTATGATCAAATCTACCAGGTTTTATAACAAGCAAGGGCAGCAGCAATTCATGGAGGGAACTGGTATGTATCAGTCAAGTGTTTGTTATTATCATACTGCATAACAAGCAACAAAAAAATCTCAGTACCTTACAACAACAAATACTTATTTTTCTTAATCACAGGTTTTTGGGTTGACTGGGGTAACTCCAGGCTACAAGTTGGATTTAGGTCTGCTTGACATGTAGCTCATTCTGAGAACAGTAGCTGCCCGTGACTTGCTCCTCCAATAATAAATAGCAGACGTTCAAGAGTTAGAGGAGACAAATGGAAATACACAATACCTCCTCGGGCTTCAGCTTATAATTGGCACATTGTCACTTCTGCTTCTATTCCTCTTGCCAAAGCAACTCACATGGCTTAGTCCAAAGACAATGAGATAAACAAGTTTGCCCTGCTCACAGTGAGGGAGGTGTGCTTGTGAAAGATTGAGAGGGGAATAAAGAAAGAAACGTGGACAAATAAGTACTTCATGATACATTTAAGTCCTGGCTAAGTAAGACACAGAAGGCATGACTACATTTCATAGAATAGCGGTTCAGTCTCCCAGCTCAACCCCCTTTATTGCCAGTGTTGGTCTCACAGCCCACACTTTACGTCCTCATGAGAGGATTCTCTGTGACTAATTGACAGGGTTGACAAGGACTTGGTTCAAATTCACAGACCAATCAGTATGATATACTGGCACCATCTGGGAATAGATGGCTGCCACTTTATAGCCACGCTGAGGGCTGGCTAGCTGTGAAGAACTGACTGGACTTATATCTCCTCTCCAGGAGAAATCATGAAAACATCTCATTCTCACAAAAACTAAATTTTTATATTCGCATATAAGAGCTAAAGATAATCAAAGGCACAGATATATGTGAGAGTCACAAAATGTGGACTGCCGCAAGCATATCTTCTGTGTCCCCTCAGTTTCTCTCGGCCATCTTTTTCTCCTGGACCCTTGCCATTTGCTCCATTTCAGCCACTATAACGACAACTGATCACATGTGGGCCTGCTCAGTTTTAGTATCTGTCTGAAAAGATAGAAACCAAGAGCTTGTGGATTCTCCTCACCACTTCCAGATGTGGATAACATGCTCCACTGCAGAGCATGGAACTTCCCTTTCTTGTTGGCCTCTGGGGTAACACGACTTTAATCAATCAGGGACAGGAGAGAGAGGGAGCCAGCAGATAAATTAAATGCCCTCTTCATTCCTTCATGGTATGGACTATAGTAAGGCACTGTCTTTCCATACCACCTGCCTGGAGACAACCCATGTGACTGAGTGGAAGTTCATGTTTATTGAAAAGTCTGTCTCTTGCAGCTTGCTATAAAATATGGCTAGCATGATAAGTTACAAAGTTGCATTTTTCCTGTTTCACTTTTGCTGCCCTAAAATTGTATCTCCCAATAAATTGTTCACACTGATGTCCTGCGTCAGTTTCTGTTTTCTAGGGATTCTTAGCTAAGACAACTTCCTTACACTGAATGAATTAAAAATTCTTGTGACATCAATATCACTTACTTTCCCTTTGGTCTGTGGAAGGCCTTGCATACTAGGGAGAGTAAACTGGGAAAGGAATGTTCAGTAGTGACTTTTATGGGAAGGAATCAAAATATTGTGGGGAGGAAGCACTGTATTTCAGATAAGGTATATAAAATAATTATTTTTCCCCCCAAATCACCACATCTTATGAATAACTCTATTGTGGTACTATGTACAAGCTCATTCTACATCTTCAGTATGTTATTTCAAACAAAACTCCAGCTGTGAAAAAAAATGTTGTACATTATTAGTGAACTATTTTGTGGCACTATGGTACACACCAATAACACTGATGAATGGGAAACAGTTGATTAGGTATTCAACAACATTTTAACCAACATGAAAGTATATGCACATTGCCTTCAATTGTGCAGGAATTAATAGTTAAATAGCATCATTCAACAGAATAATAACTTTTTTGTTGTTTTCTGTTTTTACTTTCAAAGGTTGTAGAACACTTCAGGGTTTTTCTTCTTTTGACCTCAATCCTGGCAAAAGAGTTTATATAGGAATTGGTGAGGTACTACAGTACCAGGGCAAAATCACGAGCTTTAAAGTCTACCAACATATACAAGCTGTCTGACCTCACTTAAGTCTCAGTTTATTCATCTGTAAAACTGAATTTTAGTAATTCCTTCACCTAAGTTTATTGTGAAATTTAAATGAGATAATATATGTAAAATACCTAGAACGTGTTCAAAATATGGTAATTGATTTTCTAAACCACTGAACATAATACCATAACTATTGTTAGTATAAAGAATCCTAGAGAAGCTTTATAGAACCTAAAATTTCCAATGGATATTCAAAGTCTATATGTTTACTTTATTTATAAAGCAATTAAATGGTGTTTTGGTGATAAATAGAAGTGGTTTAAAGTTATAAACAGATACTCAAAAATTAAAGATATTGTTGAAAAAAAATCTTTAATTTAGGAAGGTATACAATTAGTTTCCTACTTCTCACCCTAAGCCATGTATCATGGAGACTTTCTAGTGTCATAGTTAAGAGCATATACCTTGGAACCATACTGTCCAGTTTCAAATCCTGGCCCCACCACTCTCTAGCTATAGAACTTTGCAGTTAGGTAACTGTTCTAAGGTGGTTGTGTCTACTATAATACGGTGAGGTTTACAATGGCCTACTCAGGACCACACAAGATCTTTTCTGCACATTGGAGGCTGAAAAATAAAGTGTCCATTTTTCAGACTCACTTGAAGCTAACATTTTTTACTTAACCAGACTTCCATCAAGTAGCTTCACCTTCATAAATTGGGGAAGGCTGAAGGGGACATTGTAAACAGGCAGTAGGATGGCTTTTCTGGAAACCACAGACATGCAAGTAAAGTAACTTTCCAGGGCAGCTGTGGCACAGTCTCTAGGGGACCATCAGCCCAAACGTTGTGAGTGATGAAAAACAGAGGCTGAAGCATCCTAATTCATCAGCTTTCCTGAATGAGAGAAGGAAAGTTTTTCTCGAGCCACCCACCATGGTGGCAGCAGAAGTTCCCTTGCCAGGTCATTTTTGCAGTGTGGCTCTGGGAATGTTCCCAGAACTTTCTGAGAAGCGTTCTGTATAAGCCACATTATCATCTACAATAAATGCTGCAAAGCTGAACCCTGACCGGTAAAGAAGGGGATATAAGAGTGAACGTGAGAGGGTTAATTAGGATAATATAGAGAAAGCATTTAATCAAGTACCTGGCCTTAAAATGTATCCTATAGATGGTTATTGTTACTACCTAAATAACTTTCAGATTAATTAAATATTTAAAAATATAAATAATAATGATATTACAAAAACAGATTAATATTTATTCAATCTTTGGATAGTGAAGGTTGACTTAAGTATGATATTGAAAAAAGATTCTTAAACTGCACTGCACAAGCATTTACTAGTTTTCATTGGGAAAAAAATATCAAATAAGATATAGCAGCAAATGACAAATTGGGAAAAAAATGCATCAACAGAAAAATAAATACAGCTTACAGAGAATTTCCAAAGGCCCATAAACATAGAAAACACATAATGTCATTAGTAATTCAACAGTTATGTATTGTTTTATACTTATCAAGTTAATAAAGATAATAAAGAATAATACCCAGAGTTGGCAAAGTACAAGGAAATATACACTTTCATATATCAAAGTATAAGTTGATAACAATCTTTACACATTACACTTATCAAGAGACTTAAAAACATGTATATCTTTTATATCAACAATTTCAATTTTAGAAATTTACCTTTAAGAAAATAAATACAATTATGTGCAATGGTTTATTCTAATAAAGTTCACTGTGGTATGATTCACATGAGCAAATTCTTAAAAAATTCTAACTGACCATCTGTACAAAATCGGTTGAGAAAATGGTGGAGGAAAATATTTATCAAATGGAACATTATGCAATTATTAATATATTGACATATAACTATTGACATGAAGGGATGATCACAGAAACTTTTTACCAAAACTTTTTTTTAAGAAAATTTTAGATCTGCATGCAGTCATAATAGATATTATAAAGAGATCCCATGTATCCTTTACCCAATTTCTACCAATGGTAACATCCTGCAAAACTGTAATCCAATATATTTTCCAGAATATTGACATTGATACGGTCAAGATACAGAACAGTTTTATCACTACAAGGACAATAACAAAGGGCATCTCCTTTTTCCCTTTTGTGGACACACTCACCTCCTCATCCCACTCCCAACCCCTGGCAACCACATGTTTATTTCTCTAATATTGGCATTTTAGAACATCATGTTAGTGGAATTATATAGTATGCAACCTTTTGGAATTGGCTTTTTTTCCTTACCATAATTCCTTCAGGATTCATCCAAGTTGATGTGTGTATTAATAGTAAATTTTTGAGTAAAATATCAAGTTATAAAAAGTTATGTATAAGTTAATCCCATCATATCAAAACCATAGATTTTTTTTAAAAAAATATGAATTATACAGGAAGATGATAATAGCATATTGGAGTAATAGCTATTGTTTTTGTTTCTATTCTTTTATTATACTTTTCATATTCATGACTATGAATATAATCTACAAAATGAAAAAATACATAAATGTAAAATATTAAGGGCAAGGGGAGTTTCAAGGGAGATGTTTAACTCCATATGTGACGTTCAGTTTCATGGCTTTCATTTTCAGATGCAGCGAAAATATGTTATTTCTTTTGAAGTGGGAAATATCTTTACCTCACCAAATTCTGAAAGGAATATGTCAAACAAATGCTTATGCAGGAGAAACTAAGCTATCAATGCACAATGTACTTAGCAGAGATTTAGCAAAAAATGCAAATGTTCCTGACATGTTCTTTTTCCAATCATATATGTAATCCAAGAACTTAACATTAAATAAATTGGTGCAGTCTTAGCCAGATTCTTAGATTTATCTTCTCCCAACTACTGTTTGTCTTTCAGACATTGTCCTACTCTGACTCTACCTTTATTTATAGGAAAAGGTGAGAAAATGAGAGTGTATAGCCTGACTTTGCAAAACAGGCCAACAGATCTAATCGAAGGATTTCTGTAAGGCAGATTGACTGACAGCATCACATTTAAATAACATTTTTGTCTTGTCTGCCTCCTAATTCACTTGATAATTAAAATGAATTAATAGAAATTTATTGAACACTATTTTTTTCTGTTTCTCAAATGAAAATTAGAAAACATTATTGTGATTGTATTATATTCAGCTCAGACATGCTTTTAAGAAAAATAAAAATACTGAATTTTTTTGCTGATAATAGTGACACTATTTTTCTGGGAAATTATAAAACTAATGTAGTTTTCTGACCAGATACTCTATTTTTTTGTGACAATTCTCTACTAACACATCCTGGTAGACATCATGACTATGTAAGGTGGTCTGTCAACAGCAGGAAAGCTGCCAGCTGCCCCTCATGGCATCTGAGCACTTAGGTCTCAGCTCTGAGTAATTGTCTAAAGAATTAAGCAATGGTAGGGTTGGGTTTATAATGTATAAGCATCTAGAGTAGCTTCTACTGTGATAACAGAAAGCTGCCTAGTTATTAAGTTTTGAGATTAGCATTTCTAATAAAGGATTATGCACAGCAATGTTAGGGAGAAAAAAAGAAAAGTTATATTTGAAAATGTCATCAAACAAAATTAAAAATATTTTCCACTGAAAAATTGCTAAGTAGATTTTGAGCAGAGCAGGCTTGGTAGCACTGTATAATTAGATAACTATATTAACCACCAAACATCTAAATGGAAAAGAATATGCTAGCTACCAAAACAAGAGGGAGGAAAGTTAGTGAATGCATTACATGAACAATTATAACACTGGTTTTCACAAATGCCATGCATAGGTGTAAAGTTATTGTTACCCAACATGTGTTCACACTGAATTGAACATTCTGCCTCATTCCTATACTCTGTTTAGCATAGTGTTTCTTAGGTTAAATATCAAGAACTAGAAACTATGCCTAACATGAGAAATACTTCTTCAGATTTAAAACCATGTCTCTTCCAAATGCAACAAAACTGTCACCAACCAAAACTATAAAGCAAATCTCATGTTCTAAAAGAAAATCCCGACACAAAATAAACATACATTTCAAGCCATAACTCTCACTAACTTGAGTTCATATTCAATCCTCTGTCAATTGCTGAAGAAACTGGACCTAGCGTAGTCTCATTCCAAGGTTTCTTCCTAGAGCACCTTCAAGTTACTCACTGTTGATGATGGTTCAACCCTTATCTCACCTCCCTGTCTCCATTCCTAGTTGAGCAAAATTAAAAGGAAAAGCATAGTGGATTTAAAAGTGTTTCCTAAAAATGCACATTCATTTGGTACCTCAGAATGTAATCTTATTTGGAAATAGGACCTTTGCAGATTTAATTAGTTAAATTAAGATGAGGTCATACTGGATTAGAATAAGTCCTAAATCCAATGACTGGTGCCTTATAAGAAAAGAAGAGGACACACAGAAAGACACAGGAAAGAAGCCCATGTGACCATGGAGGGAGAGTGGAGTGACGCAGCTTCAAGCTAAGGAATGTCACGGATTGCTGGCACGAGACAGAAGCTTAGAGAGAGGCACAGAATGAGCAAACCCAGCCTATACCTTGACTTTGAACTTCTGGACTTCTGAATTGTGAGAGAATAAATGTCTGTTCTTTTAAGCCACCCAATTTGTGGTAATGTGTTACAGGAGATCTAGGAAATAATACCGATGGTAAAAGAGTCAATCTGAAAGCAAAATTGAGGTGGTCAGATTGAGTCAGGATTTTCTTCTTACACCCAACTCCATTTCCTGACACATGGCTTCTACTTCTTAAGGACCTTGCTTTTTAAAAAATAAATAAATATATTTTTTTTAATTATTGCCAGTTTCTAATTGGCTTAGTTTCCCCAAGGTAAATAGCTCAGAGTGGTTTGGAATTATAAGTATGAGTTTTATTTTGTTTTTGTTTTTTTTAATCATGTTTATACCAGGCAAGATTACTTGGGAATTATTTCTACACTAGCTTTATTATTATTATTATTATTATTGCTATTATTATTATTAATCAGGACATTATAGCATTTGAAACTGATACATTTTTACTGCAATTGATACATGACAAATTTGCCTTTTTTTTTCTTTTACATGTTCTGCCAATACGTAAAATATCAGTTGAGGATATACCCAAATATTTGCCAGTTGATGACATATCTAAACATTTGCCAGTTGATGACATACCAAAACACAAAAGATTACCTATGCCAATTTTATAGGCTTATCCCACCTAGCAAAAATAACTAGGAAATGCATTTTTATCAGGGAATTCTGGTTATATGAAGGCAAGCTATTAAACAACACTCAGAGGCAGCAACAAAAGTAAATTATTTGCATCATATAGATACTGTTCCTACGGAAGATTTAAGGGAATAGCTGTTCTATTTTCTCCAAAAATCCTTCCCATAGAGAATACACTTTGTCCCTAATTTCCACTTCATTTCTCCCAATTACCCTCAAAGGAAATTAATGTCACAATTTTACTTTTATAGATGGTAGGAAAAAGAATTAGCCAGATTAACTGATTCTTTAGAGTTTAGCAATTGTTCCAGTGGGAACGGCTGAATGAGAGGGAAAAAGGAGCAGCCATCCAGGACACCAGCCATTGAAAAGTGCTAAATGAGGCATAAGGGAGGAGCCCAGCAAGAACCACATAAAGGCTTTCAATTCAATCTCTGCATGAGTTAATTTGCTTTGTTCCCTTCTATGTGTACAGTCTGTGCCTTAACTTTGGCCAGTCATTCCCGAATCCATTCTGAAAGTCAAAGAAGGGAGAGCCAAAAATCTTAAAAAGTGACTTGATGTATGCACAGTGCTTTGCAAGTAGCATGTCATCATACAGAAGAGACAGAAAAAATTAAATTAGCTAGTGCATCCTAAAGGAATAAAGAAATCGCTGAACCTTGTGAACAACCATTCTCCCAGCATCTTGAATCATATTTCTGTTATTTATAAGTAAATACCATAAATGGTATTCCATCCCTTTTTTCAGAAAACGTATTTGTAAAATAATACCTACTTCAAAGTCTTTGTATGAAAATTTAATAATGATTTAAGTAAATTTCACTCATTTCATAGAACAGAATATATATCAACAGGCATTTCTATTGTTTTGGCTAGGGCTGCCAGTCTTCCCACATAGATATGGGATTCTTCTTTACCTGAAACACTCACTTCCTTTTGTCATCAGTATACCAAATAGGAAAAGTGCAAGCTTTTGCCAATGTGAACAACTCCATGTCTGAATGCTATTACTTTTCAAGTCCAGGACTTCAATGACAAGAGTAATGCTCATGGAAAACAAGCTGACCCATCTGAAGCTGCCACCCAACCATCCAAAAACTTACCTGAGCCCTGAATGTGCTCCAAATTACCTGTGACTCACAGAAAAGAGTAACCACAATGTCTGAGTATCATTTTGCATAGAGTAGTTCTAATAATTCATTCATCTGAGTGATGTTATCTCTGTTCATTGCATGTATGAGCCTGTTGTGTTCAAACTCTACAGTGTTCATGGTTAGTGAAAAACAGCAGTGCTAATCCAATTATATTCAATGTACCTGCAAGATTCATAGTTTATCAGTTGTGCTCTCAAAAATATGTATAATTTTCACAGAATATTGTTAAGATTTTTTTGTTTTGAGAGTATCTATGATGGTTTAGAATTTCAGTTCTTTTCCAAATGATCTCTGATTTTAATCTGAACATTTCTGATAAGAATGAAAAATGCCCATTTAATGTCCCCATAACTGCCTTTCTTATCCAGAATTTCATTACCAAGTAATAAATGGCATTCTTTGACAAGCAGGTGTTTGTTTTCATTACAGGACAGATAATGAGAAACAGATGACATTAAAACAACAACAACAAACTTAGAAATAAGAACATATGTCAGCAAATGGCCTTCAACACTGTGAATTCTAAACCGATTTCTCATCCAAAATTTCTCTTCTTTGCAGACTTTACCATCCAGGAAAATGACCTGCAAATACACCAGTCTCTCTGGAGAATCTCATTCACATCCTTTTTATTGGCTCTTGGGTACATTTTGGTACTTGTGATGGGTTATTTCCTTGTTTTAATTATTTTTTATTAGACCATTGTGATGCAATGTGCTTTGGGATGTTTATATGTTGCAAGATGTTCATTTGCAGCATAATTAAACTCATATTTCTCTCTGTCCCTTGTGCAAAGATTAGGCTTTGAAATTTTAAGTATCATACTACTTGCACTGGTTGCCTCACAAAATGAATATATACAATTGTTTATATTTAAAAATATGGTGATAACAGTTGTATAAATGTCACAGGACAATTCCTGTAGTAAAATCTACAATTTTCTCCTAAACATATTTATATTGGATATTTACTATGGTGAATCTCCCCCATCCCTAGTGAAAGAAAACAGAAAAAACACACACAAAAAATTAATTAGAAAAACGAGCCCTGGAAAGCTGAAAATAAGTTATGACTATACAATTACTAGCTTGTGATTTGGGGCAAGTTCCCAATCCTGCTAAGCCTAACTTACCTCATATGTATAACAGAAATAATAACAGACAGGATCATTTTGAGAATCAAAATAATCAAAAGAATTTGTATATATTACTTGTAAGTTTTAAAGCATGATTCATGTGTGATTACTTATTGGACATCTTAAAAGATTGAATCCAAATGTGGGGAAGTCAAACAAAGCAGATCCAAAAATCTTTTGGTAGCCTTTGCTTGATTTTTTTGTAAAACATGACATATTTTAAAGTGGACTTCAAAATATCCTCTATATCAGTAAAAATTTTAAAAATTTTATTGATTAGAGGGTGGTGTTATAACACCAAGGGTTCAGATCCCCATACCAGTCAGCTGTCAAAAAAATAAAAATAAATAAAAATTTCATGCAAACATGGAGATCACCTCCAGATTCTGGTCCAATAAGTCTGGGATGGGGCCTGAGATTCATTGTTGCCCAAAGTGTGAAGCAAGATTAGTGACTGTCCTCAAACATCCCTCCCTAGCCCCTGGCAACAAGATGAAGGGCTTGCTCCAGAATGTGAATCAACACAGTGATTCTTTCATAAGGAAAGGCTTCCTATGAAAAAATGTATGCAGTACAAAACACGGTATTCGACGATGTGGTTAATTTCCATCTGGCTGGAATTCCTTATCCCAGTGTGAACTGGGAAACAATTAGTTCTCTCAGGCACTTTAACTAGCAGTGTTTTATACTGATAGAGGGAAAAGCATTTTAAATGTCTCTTTATTTTACTTTTTTGTTACAAATGGTAATTGTTCTTTATGCCCCTTACCTGACAAAGCACTCCCCAACCCCCCTCCCTCTTTATTTTTGATTTGTTGAAAATCAGTGCCCATCTAAAGCAATGATGCTTCGGAGAAGAATCTGTTGGTCAGTGAAATGTTGGACTCAGATATATATGAGTCCAAATTCCTGTTCTACCACTTATTAGCAACATGATCTTCATGCTAATTATCCTCCTTACTGGGGGCACTTACAGCTGAATTGAGAAGTCTAATTAGAATATCCTCCAAGTCACTTTCTTTTCCCATTTCTCCCCTCTATTCAGGGGCCCATTGCTCTCAGGATCTTTCAGGAGGCCCACAGTCACAGTGCTGTCCCTTCCCCTCCATGCACATAAACACACTTGTGTCACCTTCTTCCTCCCTCCCTGAAATAAGTGCCATACACTCTGAATCCCTTCTCCTGAGAAAACCTCCCTATACAATTTATCCCATTCTCCCCAATCCCATCTCAAAATAACAACAAATAAACTCGGAAGTGTCAATCTATTATTAAATGAGACATTTACATTTTAAGGAAATTATTTTGAAATCTTAAGAATTTCAGAGATACGAGCTGCTTATCCTGATGGCCATTGTTGCCAAATGCACAACCAGACCTATTTTCTGGTTTGTTTCAAAATCATACTCATGTGACATTATATTCAAAATTATAAAAAGCAGCATGTGGTTAAATGCTGTAAGAGAAATTTAAACATAATGCTATGAAAGTTGGGCAGAGAACGAAGTTATTTCTGCTGGAAAAATCAGGAAAGTATCCATGGAAGAGTTAATATTTGCACAGGACCTGCAAGAGTAAATAGGATTTCTACAGGTAAAGAAACAAGAGCTCATTGTTATATGATTTTACCAATATATAATGTAGTGTTGCATTTAAATGCAATGGAATTTGATTTGTGATGAGTCTACATAAATTTGAAAATATCAGAGTGATGCTTATTGTCATCATAACAGTTCCCCAAGGTAAAAAGTACAACACGTTTTGTAAATTCATAAAATTTTTTAAACAAAATCTAGACCTTCTAACAAATTCAGAGTTATTATATATACAGTCTCAGAAAATGGAAAGGGAAAAAATACCCTTTTTTTTTTTTTTTTGAGGAGGAGGAAGATTAAAAAATACTCTAAATTGCTGGTCTCCAATGTAAAATTTGAGAAAGTGCAGTTTAGCCCATTGACATTTCTCATTTATAAAACTAGATATATTTAGAAGAGGATGGGAGGAACACAGAGGATGCCATTGTTGTGAGCATTGATTGTGTATATCTCCTACTCACTGCAGGCAAAATTATAGCTCTTGGAAATCTGATTGTCCTCTGTTAAACACTATAATTTCTAATATAATTGGCCAATAAATAACAACATAAATTAATTGTTGTGTTCAAATACCAATAAGATTCATTTCTATGGAGCTTCAGCATACTTCACCTAGGCATTAATGTGCCTCCAATCAGGGGAATAAACTAAATCACAGCAGTCTATGGACATTTTTAACTTGTAAAGAGTATATCTTTGTGGTAATATTGATATAAGCCTAATTTATATGGAAATTTAGGTGTGTTCAACCTACTGAGTATATTCTTATTCAGCAAGTATGTTTTATATATGTAGTTGGGTTACTCATTAGGCTGTGATTAATGCTTGCTTATTTTCTATGCAGTTAGAAAACTAACATTTGCATGGAAGAAGAAAAAAAAAGGAGTAGCAGTAAAAGAAATAGAAAAGGGTAACAGTGCAAAGCTAGCAGTGAAACCACCAGTGCAAAATTGATTTAAGATTCTCTGTTAGGGAAGGGGACAAAAACTATTCAATTATCATGTTTAAGATTGAGAATTTAAAAGAAAAAAAAAGTCCAGTTAATCCCAAATATTGGGATTCTGGTAAACCTTATGGTTTGCATGCAGTGTGTGAGTCTGAATCTGGTTTTTCATTTATTTCTGTTATAATTTTTACAGACTCTTTAAGAAAAACCATAAAATGAGAAGTAATCATATATAACTTGATTTAAATCTCCGTTTTAGTAAGAACCTTCAAAAGACTACAGTCTACAAAATTTTAACTCTTCTTTTCCAAAAGTAAATCAGAGAGAGCAAGCGGGATACATTAAGATGGATTAAATGGATTTTCATGCCTTCTATTTAGCATTCTGTTACATCTCCAGTTTGTCGTCATTATTATTATTATTTGCATATTTGTTTTATTTACAAAATGTTCATTAGCATTTTTAAGTAAGTACAAAATAAATGTAACTGGAAGCCAAAAATATATCTTTTCAAGGTCAAACACTAAGTTAGGAGCTGCTGAAGCAAGATAAAATTTCTTTTCATCAAATTAACCTATTGTAATCTATTCATTGAGTTATTAAAAGGGTATTTATGATAACAGCCATGAAACACATGAGTCTTAGACTTCTGGCAAATGTTGCTGTTCTCCAGTAATCCAAATCCTTCCAATATAAACAACTTTCTATTGAATAACCCATAAATTGAGGCAGACTTTGCTTGAACTCTCCCAGTGAAAGAAAACTCATAAATCACCAATGAGCCAATTTCTACCTATTAATCCTAATTTTTCTTCTTTTGGGTGGAAAAAAACATGCAAACAAAGAAAACAAATTTATTACTTCTAGATTATAAATCTTCAACTTTGTAAAGACTCCTTGATAAAATCTTAGAGAATGGTACTTACAGATTCTATATAGCAATAGTTGAGATTATATAATCAGGTCTTATCAAAGCATTAATTAAAGCTGGCATTGAGAACGTTAATGTTTAAGAGGTTGATTCCAAGCCTTCATAAATCAATCACTTTTTTAGTTATTGCTTAAAGCATGGGCACCCACATATGTGCTCTTTGCCATCATGGAGATTTTGGCAGAAGACACAGATACTTAAGCAAGTATGTAACCACATGTTGGATATGTATTACTAAGGAATAGTATTGTCACTAACTGTCTCAATAATTATAATAAAACCCAGAGTCTTTCCTATGACCAGCCTCATCTTGTAGCATGCTCCACACTCTGGTAACAGCAACCTTTTTCTATAGCTTGAGCATGCCAAGAACTTTCCCACTTCAAGAATTTTGTACAAGTTGCTTTGCCTTTCCTAGAACGTTCTGTCCCATGATTCATATGGCTGGGTTTTCTTCATTGTTCAAAACTCAGCTTAGAAGAGGTTCTTTCTAACCACCGTCTAAAAGTAGGCCACTTCAGTTATTTTCTTATGGGATATCCTGTTTATTTCCTTAATTACCTAAAATGCATAACAACTTTGATTTCTAATTTGATTCTTGTCTGTTTCCCTCAAACCAGGAATCATTCCTTCATTCAAAAATATTTATAAAGAGTCTACCATGTACTAGGTACGGTTCTAGGTCTTACAATACAGCAATAAATAAACAGACTCAAGTTTCCATCAGTATTGGAGTATATATTTTAGAAATGAGAGATATAAGTGGTCTTCAAAAAGTTCATGGAAAGATTTGTATTTTCTTTTAACTGTATTTTTCCATAAACTTTTAGAATTACCATCATAGACAATAAACAAAAAATTGAATGTACTATACATCAAGAGAGAAAGACAAGCATGCAAAAGTGGAGTGTTATTCTATACAAGATGGTAGGAAAGGACTCATTGGTGAGATGGCATTCATGATGCACCCATGAAGTCCATAGGGCAGAAACCGTGTCTGTGCATTCAACCCCAGTGCATGGCACAGTGGCTGGTCCATAGAAGATGGTCAATAAATATTAAATATTAAATGAATGAGTAAGTGAATTAATAAAAAATTATACTGCCTAGCACATAGGGTATTATATCCTTACAAGAATATCCTACTAGAGATACAGAGTTAATCAGGCGGAAAAGTGAAGAGTTGACTAAAAGGAGCAGACTGGAGACAGAGAGACTGGATAGGCAGTAGTTGAAGTAATACACACAAGAGATGACTATGGACCGTATTATAGTGGCAGTACGGACAGAAGGTAAAAGTAACAGAGCACAGTGACAGAGGATATGCTTGGATAGAGTGAAAGGAAGAGTAAGTATATTCATTTGGTTATAAGGCTGAAAGTTTTCATGAGATATTTACACTTTAAAATCATCAGTATATAAATGATAATGGAGCTATGAGAGTAGACGAGATCACCAATACAATGAGAGAAGAGGGATCATTTAAAAAAAAAAACTCCTAAGGAGCACCAACATCTCAAGGTTGACCAGAGGAGGAACTGACAGCTAACATCTAAAACAGTAGTCAGAGAAGGAACAGGAGATTCAGAAAATCATCATGTCAAGAAATTCACAAAAAGAATTATTTTAAGGGGAGAGTGAATTACCAGCCGTATTAAATGTTGCTGGGAGGTTAATTAAAATAGGGAAGGACAGTTGTCCAGAATAGCAACATGCAAGTGTTTGGTGAACTGTTCAGCAGGAGTTTCAGCGCAGTGGTAATGCGGTAGTTTCAGCACAATGGAATACAGTGATATCAGAGTCAGAGGTGAGTAAGTGAAGGTAACCACTGCAGACAATTCTTTCAAGAAGTTTTGCTGTGAGGGAGCCAGAAAAGAGAGGATGGTAGTTTTGAAAAAGCACAAGGGGGAAAACGGGGGTGGGGAGAGAATAGGGTCATGTACATGCACAGTACCAGCATGAAGTAACTGCCAATAGCTAAAACGAGAACACTTTAAGCAACAAAGCAAAATAAATGAGGGTATTAAATTATAATCAACAGAATAAAATAAATACCCATCAGTTTAAGTGATATAAATGAACAACTGAATGAATAAATGTGTGATAAGAGATAACTCTTCCTTACAGAAAAATACCTAATTAATAAACACAGAAGGAATAATGGAAATAGAAAATCACCATCATCACCATTATGACACCACAGTGATAATTGCTCAATGCTTATATAAGATGTTAACGTAAGGGGAAACTGGATGAAAGCTAGACAGGAACTTTCTGTATTATTTTTGCAAATCTTCTCTAAGCCTAAAACTATCTTTATAATAGGATTGCTACAGTTTGAAACTTAACTCTGTGACCTAACTGTGTAACCTTGGGCAAGTTTTAAAATTTATCTCCTCAGTTTTCTCATCTAAAAAATGGGAATAATAGTAGTGTCTTCATATGGTTTTATGAGGGTTTAATAAAGCAATATGCATTATATATTCATGTTGTCTGGCTTTAGGGACTCTGTTTGCTAGAGGTTAGCTGAATTAAAATTTTGGCCAAATGGTTAACCAACAAATACTAAAACCTAGTATTCAACTGAGCCAAAATTTTTCTGGGGAAAATAAATCTGAAATATTCTTTAACGTTTTATTATTATTAACATTTTAGTATGAAAAATGTTGACAGTCAAAATTTAGTATTTGATTTAGGAGACAAGAACAGTAATTTCTTAGTAATTCCATTCCTAGATTGCTTCTGAAGTCATTATATTGCACATTTGAAATATCAAGTGTATATTCACTTTAATGTGAGATTTGTAGAGAGATAAAATGTTTTTTGTCTCACTCTCTACACTTAGGGTAATATTGAGGAAATATTGCCATCAAGTTACTAAGGTTTTTTTCTCCATAGTAGAAAATGATTAAACTAATATCTCCTCTTCAACTCTTATACTTGAGTATTTTATTTGTTTTGTTAACACAATAATATTTTCATAATCTAATAAATCAAAGGTTGAAGATGCTTTACAAATATACTCAGAAGGAAACTTAAAATTGCTTACCTCTCATAACATTTTTATTCCCAGCATTTGTTCACATACTAGCTATTTCACAAAATCCCTTGGGGGACAAAAAAGAAAAAAAAAAAAGGATTCTTCACCTTGTCTCTAGAAATATGACAACAGAGCTAAGCAATTGGCTTTCAAGATAACATAATCATCTCTAAATTTTGATGTGCTTTTCTTCTCTTACTACTGTCATTACAATTTCAGGATATATCTTAGAGTAGAATGTTATGGGAGATTCTTTAGCAGGTATCATGTAAGAATATTTGCTCTCTCTAAACATTTGAATTTGGTTACTTCAACTGATTTCTGACACAAAATACTTTCTCTGTAAGTTACTATTTGCTCTGTGTCCTGTTACATTGGTATTATTATATACAAAGTTTCTTTTGTTCAAGCAGACTTCTAATTTTTTTTTTTTTTTTTTTTAATCTTTTGTCTTTTTCCGTGTCCGGCAACGGATCGCAACCCTCAGTGTTGCCCCCGCACCGGACCGGGGACGGCAACGGGATCGCAACCCTCAGTATCGCTCCCGCGCCTCGCTCAGCCAGTGAGCGGGAACCGGTCTGTATGTGGGATCCGAACCCTCGGGCGGGAGCACCACCGCGCTTCCCAAGCGGCGCACCCATCCAGTGCGCCACCGGGCCGGCCCCAGACTTCTAATTTTTGATAGTAGTTAAACATCTCATTTAAGCACACAGCAAACTGGTTCCAAAATCTTTTATGTATCATATGGTTTGTTCCAGGCTGAAGAAGAATGGTAAAAGAGGCCCACAATCTTTCTGCTTGTGGTTTGTAACCCCATTACATGACATGGTGCTGTCATTACTTTCTGAACAGAAACTGTAGGATGGGCGTAAAACATCATGTGCTTATAATCCATAAATCATTCAAAATTTTTACTGTGTGTGTTTAATGTTAATGAGATTGCATGACACTTTTCTTATTTTCCCTTCTATAAATATTTCTTCAGTTAAATTTGCTATGTTGCTGGCTGTTTGAGACCAAAAAATCTCTGCAAGCAAATCAACTGGAAGCAAGATTGAATTCATTATTACCCATGGAGCTGTCAGGTTTATAGATGATTTATTGTTTTGACACGTTCAAATGGGCAATTGGCAAAAAAAACCAAGTAGTTAAATTACCAATACCACTGATTTGAGTATACGGCAGAATATAATTCAGGAAGAAGTTTTTCAGTAATAAGATTCTAAATGGAACATTGTACCTAGAATTCATACTTTTCACAGATCTCAAAAACACTTTATGTTTATTAAAAATGGTTGGTACTATAGCAATCATTTCATCATGTCATTTTAAATTTTAGTTACTCTACTCATATGAGAAATTATCTTCCTAAAGCATTCTTGTAAAATCTATTTTCTCAAAATTGAATAGATGAGAAAAAAATTGTTTGTGAATACTTCAGTTTTCTCCAACAACTATTTCTCTTCACACTCTTTAAATTATTATTCTTGGATCAAAGTTGACAACATGAAATTTTTTATTTAGTGCTATTTTAGAGGGATTTTTTTCTCATAAAATTTTGAGATAGAATTTCTGCTTCTATGTATGCTTTAAAATGTTATCTAGCTAATTACCAGTCTTGTGCTGATTTGATTAGCCATGTAAAAGCTCTTAATAATAGTTCTTGTACACAAAGTTAATCACTTTTATCATTAATTATTTCAATTTTGCAATAATAAATAGACCTTTATACTTCAACTGACAGATTCAGTTTCCATACAATAAGCACATAAGAAAAAATTTAACCCAAGTTACATGTAGAATGCTTACTTATACTTGAAAATGAATGTTCGGACAATTAACATATCTTAATTTCTTTTTATCAGTTGTTGATTTTATGAAGATACAGTAATTAGATCACATGTATCCTTGCTATTATTGTTCCTATGCGGATTAATTATCATATGCACAGTAGAGGTCAGCAAACTATGCCCCGTCACCAAACCTGGTACATCTTCTGTTTTTGCAATTCTCATTTCTCATCAGCTAAGAATGGTTTTAAATGTTTGCTTTTAAATGGTTATATAAGTATCTACATAATATCCTTGATTTTACCCATTAGCCAGAAAGCCTAGAATAATTACTATTTGGCCTTTTACAGGAAAAGTTTGATGATCCTGGACTTTCAAGATCATAGTAATGATATTGAAGTGACCTTTCAGTTATCTGGCCTTATAAAGGCCAAGACTAAAAACAAGCAAATTTGGGCCTAATACCGAAGCAGAGATGCCAAAGCCAATTTTAGATGTGTAACTACTTTGATCCCTCTGATAACATGTGCACATTACACTGTTTGTTCTAGAGAGAGGGTCAGTAGCTTTTATCAGTTCCTAAAATGGATCCATCCCTAACCCCTAAGTTAGGGACTTTTGCTATAAGTATAATAGTTCCTTAGACATATAGAACATGACATTCCCAAATCAATGTTTTCATACATCCAAGAATGGTACTTAAAGGTGAAAAATATCTTATCTTAAAATACTAGAAGAAACCCTGTGGTAGAACTAATAACTGTATCAACAGTAATTCAGAGTGTTTAGAGTCTATTCCAAACTGTGAAACCACCAATTTTCATGAAACAATTGAAGAAATATTAATGTCTTTCCTAAATATAATCCTTGCCATTTAGGTCTTGTTCAAACAGGACAGGTAAGTGGGAAAAAAAAGCCAGATAAATAACGATCCTGCACAGCCTGCCTGTCCATTCACAGGGCAACTTCTCCCTCATTTCCCCTTATCTGTGTCTCTGCTTCGCTGTCTGATTCTTGATCTGGGAATTAAACAGTCCATATCATCTAATTTTTTTCAGGGAGCATCTCTGTTTTGGACCTAAGCTTCAAAATGATGAGACAGAATAACATTAGTGAAATAAGGTAGAGTCTATTTATTTATTTATTCATTTATTTTTGGTTTGGTTTTACTTTGCTTTGATGTGGAAGCAAACCTGTCCATTTGTATCTGCATTACCACATCAGAGCCTGATCTCAAGGTTATATACACAGAAAAAAAAAATACAGATCTCATATGTATTTAGCTAAATAATCATCTCCCTTGACTGGGAACCAGTTAAATTGGGGTCAGCCCTTTGCCTATTATGACACCACTCACTAATTCCACGTACTCATCCTGTCAAATTACTAACTTGCATGCTCTTGTGCTCACTGTCCTGGAAGTGCAGTAAGTGATGTTAAAAGCAAAGAGGGAAGGACAAGGGCATAATCACTCAGAGATTCCGAAGAATGCACCTAACCATCATATCATACGAGTAGAAGTCAGTAAGTCATCTGTTTATAATGAAGGAAATGTTATAAAATAAAGAATCGTAAGAGCTTTTTAAAATTATATTTATAGCCAACTTAAATGTCAGTTCAAGGCTTGTAGTTAAAATATATATATAAATATTTTAGCTACTTCCCTATGGCTGCTGATGTCTCTGCTGAGTTTAAAGAGAGATAAAATGTAATTATTAAGTGTGGCATCCTAGGTTCCCCCTATGTGTCTACATATCTTTGGTTGAGCTCTAAGCTTGAATAGAAGTTATGCTCAATTCCATCAATTCATTGAGGTTTTCTGCCTTCTTTGAATGGATTTTTGTTTGGGCAGATGAGTGCCTTAAAACTTTAGGCCATTTTCAAATCTGCCATGATTTACCCCTTGGTGGGATATTTCACCTCTCTTATTCATATGTGTGCATCTTTAGCATGGTCAGGATTTTATGTCACTTAACCTGAGTAAAATTAGCATATGCAATTCATTTATTTCCAGCAACAACACAGTAATGTTTTTAAGATGGGCATCTGATTCCATGTAAACAGTTGCCATGCAAGTTTCAGAATTTTTTGTTGAACCGTACAAGTAAATTCTCTTTTCTGCTGGGGCTTATATCGGGAAATTCAACTTTCATGTACTGAGAATAAAGTCAATGTAGAGCAAATAAAAAGAATTTATTTTTATGTTGAAATAGGTTGAATGCCAAATCCTGTATAGGTAGTCATCATATTATAATTTATATAGGCCAAACATATGGATTTGAAATTTGTTTCTCAATAAAAGCTGATAATTGCTATAATTTATTGTGTTCATTATCATGCCAGCCACTGAAAATTGGCTTATACACATTATTTCATTGAATTCATTTTTGCTCCTTATGCTCTTTGCTCTACTTAGAATCTCTGTGCCCCTTCTTTTAATTCTTACACACTCGCAGGTCCCAGGTTAAGCATAATTTTACCAGGGAAACTTTAGACTTCTCAGATTAAGTTGCATTCCCCTATTTTAAAATATTGGAACACTTTTTCTTTATTACAACTTAAATTTTTTAATAATTATCTAAAGTCTGTATCCCACAATAGATTGTAAGCTCCAGGAAGGAGAGACCTTATTTATGTGTTTATTTACCATTAGACCTCTGGCATACAGCAATGAATGGCACCTCACTGAATTTTAATAACACATCATAGAAGTTTAATTGTGGAATTAATGTCGACCCTCACAGAGTAATATCATCTCCACTGTACAAATGAGATATGTTATGCAACTTGCTTAAGGTCACAGAGCTAGTCAATGTTGGAGCTAGGATTTAGACTTCTGTAATTACACTGTCACCTGTAGAAGCAGTGTTTTACGTGAGGATGACTTAGGCTGTTTGGCATTATGTATATAATAGTCCTATACCAGAATCCCTTTTACCACCAAATCCTTGGTCTTGAAGGGAAGAAAATGAAAGGAGAGACAGTTACAGGCTTTAGAGGTATTCCTGCCATCACTGACAGGAGATAAGCCAACCTGCAGGAAGTTCTAGAAAACTACAGTACACAAACGCACACACTCACTCGCTCATACCCACACTACTCATTCTACATACATACACCTTACATTTCTGTGAATATCCACTCTAGCTAAAGAAAATTAGTGGGATTCCTACTACCCATATTTGTTTGGCATTTGCTGAAGTTATTCCACCTGGGGAGAGGCAAAATTAAACAGTGGGAAGACCACTGGGTCAAAAGACCTGAATTCTTTATTCTTTCTTGTCACCCTTGCAATATGCTCTCAGTATGTTTCCCATCTTCGCTTCTGAAGTTTCCATATACATTGAAGGGAGACAATTGGTCCTGCCCTGACTATCTCACAGTGTGTTTTAAAGATCTGACAAAAGATTTTAAATAAAATTTGAAAACTGTGGAATATGCAAATTTAAGTGTTATTATTCCCACTATAGCATTCCACTCTCACAGTCCTATTTTTCTCAATACTTAAAACTATTTGTTTTACATGCATATTTCAATGGCATTCTCCCAGAAGTTATAGAAAACAAGATTTTAGACATTTGCAAATTTCTCTAGTATAGGTAGAAGCAAATAAATTTGGCAGCCAACAAATTGACCCTGAATTAAGGAATTCATCTTCACTGATAATATTAGTGTATTAGTCCGTTTTTTGTGTTGCTATAACAATGCCTGAGACTGGGTAATTTATAAAGAACAGAGGTTTATTGGTTTATGTTTCTGGGACAGCTGTCTCTGGTATAGGCCTCAGGCTGTTTCTACTCACCAAGGAAAGCAGCAGCCAGCTATTGGGTACAAGTAGGTCACATGGTGAGAGGAAGCAAGAGAGAGATGGAGGTGCCAGGGTCTTTTAAACAACCAGCTCTCCTGGGAACTAACAGAGTGAGAACTAACTCACTACCCCCACTCCGTAGGGAGACCATTAATCCATTCATGAGGGATCCGCCCCAATGACTCAAACAGCTCCCAACACTGCCACATTGGGGATCAGATTTCCACATGAGTTTTGGCATGGACAACACATCCAAACTTTATCAATTAGCCATAAGCATTGCTGACTGTTATCCTTTCATTGTAAAGTGGACTCTCTGACATCAAATAGTAAAAATTATCAGTCCATATGTATACTAAATTTTTATATGGTGGGCTCTTCTCTATAACTTCTATTTAAATATTTGGCCTCTCATTCTGGAAATGGGAATATAGATTAACTAAACCTTTGATAACCTTTGATAATACATATCAGAAAACCCTTGAAAATGTGTATTTCTTTAAACTCAGAAATCCCAGATCTAGGAATTTATCTTTTTTTTCTAATTTAAAAAGTAGTTTTATTTAATTTCACTATAGTTGACATAATTTTTATTAAATTTGACATTATGGAAAACAGGACACAAATAATATAAACAATGGAAATGGGAAAGTAGCACATAAATCTATTGTTTCTATATAAATGATTCTGTGACATATTTAACTTAGAGCAGTATAAGAATCTGGCCCTCACATCATGGGCAGGAGGGGGGACAATTAGCTTTGTATCTCAGGAATATTCTTAATAAATAAATAATAAAATAAATAAATAAAGTTTGAGAACCATTGCCTTAGGAATTTATCTTAAGTAAACTTTTAAGGACATAAACTGGCTGTATATAAACACACAATACTCTTTGTAACAACAACAACAGCAACAATAAAACAAAAACAATATAAAAGTGTAGCAATAGCAGGATGGTTAAATACATGATGTAATGGAGAGGATGGAAGGATCTATTGCTATTTTTTATTTTGCATTAATTTTATGCTTAAAAATTGAAAGCAAGTGTTTTAGGTTTTTTAGTTTTATTGAAACACAATGGAAATTTCACATATTTAAATATAAATTTTATTACTTTTGACACACGTATATAACTGTGAAACCAACAGCACTGTTGAGTTAATGAACATATTCATCATGACCTCTCTCCCTTTGTAATCACTCCTTCCCTCCCCCCTTACTTCCTTTTCCAGAAAATCACTTTCTTTTTATTATAAATTAATTTGCATTTTTCTATGATTTTATATAAATAGAATCATAAAGTGTATTTTTTTGGCCTTGCTTCTTTAAGTTAGAAAAATTATTTTGAGAGTTCTTCATGTTTCTATAAGTTTATTTTTTATTTCTGAGTAGTATTCCAAATATGTTTATCTGTTCACCTGTTGATGAATATTTAGGTCACTTCCAGTTTTTAACTATCTACATAATAAGCTTCTATGAATATTCACATACAAAATTTATATTGAATATGCCTTCACTTTTCTTGGGTAAATGCCTAAGAACAGAATGGCTGGATCATATGGTAAATGTATATTTAACCTGTTAATGAAATGTCACATTTATACTGTTTGCCAAAGTGGTTGTATCTTTTTACATTCCCACCAGCAGTGCATGAGAGTTCCTGTTGCTCCATATCTTTTCCAACACTTGCTATTGTCATAATTTTAGCCATTCAGTGGTAGCCCATGATTTTCAATTTGCATCTCTCTAACAATTAATAATGATGAACACCTTTTCAGGTGCATACTTTCTATCTGCATATCTTCTATGATAAAGTGTCTTTTGAATATTTTGTCTACTTTTATTGAGAAGTTTTTCTCCCTATTGAGTTGGGAGGGTTCTATATATTCTAGATACACATCTTTCATCCATGATTTTTAAATGTTTCCTTCCAGTCTGTGGCTTAAATTTTTATTTTTGTAACAACATTTTTGAAGTGCAAGTTTTTAACTTTTGATAAGGTCCGGTTTATCAAATTTTCCTTTATGCTTTCTATGTCATACTTTTAAAATATTTGTAAAGCCCAAGGGCACTAAAATTTTTAATTATTTTATTCTAAAATATTTTATTTTTAGCCCATACATTTAGCCACATATCCATTTTATTTTTATACATGATGTGATATACAGGTTGAGGATTACTGTATTGAATATGGCCATCCAAATGTTCCAGCAGTATTTGTTTACTATATCCAACTTTTTCCATTGAATTAATTTGTGAAATATCAAGTGGCCATATATGTATAGTCCCATTCCAGGATTTTTGCTTCTGTTTCATTGCTGCCATTTGTCTGTATTTATTCCAACACTACAGTCTTTTTACTGTAGCTTTGTAATAAATCTTGAAATCAGGTTCTTCTTTTTCAGAAATGTTTTGGGTATTCTAGGTCATTTACATATTTTTTCCTTTTTCTTTTTTCTATTATACATACCTATGGGGTACAATGTTGATTTTCAATAATTGTGTACAACATGTGGTGGTTAAATCAGTATAGTTAGCTTATTCATCATTACAATATACAATCATTCTTTGTGTCCATTGACCAATTCCTCATTAGCCCATCTCCCTCTCTCCCTCCCCTCCCCTTTTCCACCTCTAGTTTTCTAAAAGTTTAATGGATTACTGATTGTTGTTTCTTTTTTTCTTTCCCTCTATCTCTCTTTATTGTTCATTTGTTTATTTATGGATTCAGCTCCTGGTTATGAGTGAGAATATGCAATATTTCTTTCTGTACCTGGGTTGTTTCACTTAGAATAATTTTCTCCAGGCTCATCCACATTGGTGCAAATGGTAGAATTTTATTCTTTTTTATGGCTGAGTAGTATTCCATTGTGTATATATACCACAATTTCCTTATCCAGTCATCGATCTATGGACATTTAGGTTGGTTCCATCACCTAGTTATTGTAAATAAAGCTGCAATAAACATGGGGTTGCCAGTATGCCTTCAACCTGATGTTTTCCAATCCCCTGGATATATTCCCAGTAGGGGGATTGCTGGATTATATGGAAGTTCTATCTGTAGTTGTTTAAGGAAACTGCATACTGTTATCCATAATGGCAGTACTAATTTACAGTCCCACCAAAAGTTCAGGAGGGTTCCTCTCTCTACACATCCTCACCTACGTTTGTTATTCTCTCTCTTTTTTATAATAGCCAGTCTGATTGAGGAGAAGTGATATCTTTTGATTTGCACTTCCCTGAGGAGCAGTGATGTTGAGCATTTTTTCATATACCTGTTGGCCATATGTCTTCCTTTGAGAAAAGTCTATTCAGCTCCTTTACCCATTTTTTAATTGGATTATTCGGGTTTTTTGCTGTAAATTGTCTGAGATCTTTGTGTATTCTGGATATTAATCCCTTGTCAGATGCATATTTTGCAAATATTTTCTCCCATTCTGTAGGATGTCTTTTCACTGTATTGATTGTTTCCTTTGCTGTGCAGAGATTTTTAGTTTGATATAATCCCATTTACTTATTTTTTCTTTTGTTGCCTGTGCTTTTGAGGTCTTATTCATAAGATCATTGCCCAGTCCTAAATCCTGGAGCATTTCCCCTATGTTTTCTTCTAGGAGCTTTAAAGTTTCAGGCCTTATATTTAAGTCTCTAATCCATTTTGAGTTGATTTTGGTATATGGTGAGGGGAACAGATCAAGTTTCATTCTTCTACAAATGAATATCCAGTTTTCCCAGCACCATTTATTGAAGAGGCAGTCTTTTCCCCAATGTATGTTCTTGGTGCCTTTGTCAAAGATCAGTTGGCTGTAAATACACAGGTTGATTTCTGAGTTCTCTATTCTGTTCCATTGGTCCACGTGTCTGTTTTTATGCCAGTACCATGCTGTTTCTGTGACTACAGATTTGTAACATAGTTTGAAGTCAGGAAGTTTAATATCTCCTGCTTTACTTTTTTTGCTCAGGATTGCTTTGGTTATTCAGGGTCTTTTGTTGTTCATATACATTTTAGAATTAGCTTGTCAATTACTACAAGACTACAGATTTGTAACATAGTTTGAAGTCAGGAAGTTTAATATCTCCTGCTTTACTTTTTTGGCTCAGGATTGCTTTGGTTATTCAGGGTCTTTTGTTGTTCATATACATTTTAGAATTAGCTTGTCAATTACTACAGTGATATCTGTTAAAATTTTGATTGGAACTATGTTGAATCAATAGATCAATTGGGTGAGAATTGACGTCTTAAAAATATTACCTTTTGATGCATGAATATGGCATATCTCTTCATTAACTTAGCTCTGCAATTTTTGTCAGCAACATTTTTTAAAATTTAACTATGCATATAGATTGTATCTTCCATTAAATTTGTCTCTAAGTATTTATTATTGTTTGTTATTTTTAATGTTTTTCTATTCCCATTATTTGATGTAAATATATAGAAATGTAGTTAATTTATTGTTTATTAAATTAGTATTGTAATGTGGCAAAACTCACTTCTAGCAGCTTTTTTATATACAAGGTAGAATTTCTACAGAGACTATCATTTTGTCCTTGGACAATGACATTCCCCCTTCGTCCCCCGACATCAGATTTCAGGAATCATATTAAGAATGGAAGTAGAGAGAAAGAAGAAAAGAAATTATTCCCCAGTGACTCAGAAATAGAAAATAATACCCCACTTCTCCAACTTGCCTTTATCTCAGCTGGACATCTCCACTCCTTTGAGAGTCAGACCTCACTTAGCTCATTCGTATGTCGTAAATTTAAGTCTGTTGAAAGGATTAGCTGGGATCAATTGACATAGCACATATGAAACCATTTTTAATGCATAATAAAAGTTACCTATTAATATTATTTAGGTTAGATATTTCTTGTGATTATTCCATTTAGTTCCTGTTTTATTATTTGCATGTTATTCTTAAGTTGCAAATTTGGTGCATTTTCTTTCTCCAAAATATTTATTAATTATATTTCACACTGTAAATGTTGATAGATTGCTATTAAAGTGGGCCATACCATTTTATTATGTCTATTTCCTTAAAAGAGAGAAAGAGGTAGAGAAAAAAATTTGTAGTGAGTTAAAGTTTAAAATCATCTTTTACTTCCTTATGAAGTCCATATTTTCAACAAAAATAATGGGGCAGTTGAATTGAAAAAGCAATTCTTAAAAGTTTTAGGCTTAAAAATGCCTAACTGGGACTACTGACATCTAATGCTGACAACCTAGGGAAACTCCCAAGAGACACTAAGACATGTAAATCCCTTCCCTTGCTCAGACAGATTCCATATACTTCGTGACAGGCTTCAGGTCAACACTGCGTACTGTCTCTCAAAAGCCAAGGCTGCAGATTTGATTTAATTTGGCTAGTTCCCAAACAGAAAGGCAAAAAGGCTTTAAAGAAATAGAGATAAGGCACAGACAGGAAAAAAGGAAAGGAAGAGAATGAGACCAGAGAAATTGAATTTTAATTGGGACTTTTGTATGTTGTCGAGCCTACACTTCTGCTAGTTTACCTCTTCTAGAACTTCATTTTTGTAAAGACAGGAAGCATGGCTGACTAAATAGATGCTTTATTGGTCTTTGTTAAATAATAAATAATGACAGAGAGGGAGATCTATTACAACTTTCAACAAAATACACTCTGCAGAAAACTAGACTGATGTTGATGTGAAGGTACAGTAAATATAAGTTGCCTTCAAGGGAGCTCATTTAATGTAGTGATTAAAAGAAACATGGAGCTTCTGCTTCCCATTGGCTTTAATAATTTATACCAATCTTTAGTAACTTACGTGCATGTTTTGATTTTTCAGCTGTGCTGAGGCAGTTATATTTCATACTTAATGAATAAAAGGACAATCGCTGCAGAGTCCATTGGGTTGGGTGCCTCTCTCGTTGCTGATTGAATTAATTTACTGCTCTAGGCCTTCTTTGTCCACTGCCCATGACACCCAAGCACTTTCTAAAACAAATCTGCTTCCATTTAGAGCCTCTATTGAAACAAATTTTGCTGGTAAAAATAATAATTTCCTTCAGTTCAGTATCCTGAGTTATTTTCATCTTTAGCAATTAACTCTCCAGAGCCATTTTAACTCTCTAATTTGTCTTGTTTCATTCTTGTTGGAAAGCACAGGACAGAGGCATTTCTGAGAGTTTGCTCTGAAGCTTCTAAGTAAGATCTCTTTTTGATGGGATTGATTTGGAAACCACTCCAACTCACCAGGGAGGCCATTGCATTCACTGCATTCACTTGGAACTCTTTCTAACATGACCTTAAAAATAATTTTTTAAATTTTCCACAGTAGGAAAACAATTATAAATTCTCTGAAAAACACTTTTTCCCATTTTGTGGGGGAAAAGCCACCTCTCTATTCAACTTCTCCTTCTTGTTAAGATTTTCCTATAGTGTCAACAAAATTATAATTGCTATATAAATCTATAATTTTAAAAGAAAATTTAAAAATTCACTTTGTCTGGAGAGCTGCCAAAGGAAAAGAAAATATCTCAAGTTTGGAAAATAGCCAGAAAAATGCAGTTAAAATTTGAGAAAGCACTTTAGGAAGATTTACTTTTTCAGAAAGTCTTATATTTGAAAATTAGAATAAATAGCCTAATTAATGGTTAATGCTGGCAGGCATACACAAGAGGGAAAGCAGCCAAGCTTCACTGGCCACTTCTCTAAAGAGAAATAGAAACTTCATAATCAATCAACAGGAAGCATTTATTATGTGATCTATTATATATACATCATTATTCTGTGTGTTGTGGGAAATACAGAAAAATGTGAAAAGAGAAGCTTTGCCTGATAGAAAAGATAATAACAAATGTTCAGATAGCTTATCTTTACTCTGGTGTCTACTGACCTCAACTTGCTCTGAACCTAAGATTTAATTAAGAGTCACTTCAGTGAAAAGATAGAATTTGAATGGCCTTTGAGAGATAATCAGGTCTGGATAGATGGTGCGGATGATAAATGAGCATTTAAGGAAGGGGAAGCAATAGGTTTACTCTTAAGATCATTATTTCAGCCTGGTTAGCACTCTGTATATTTGTTATACAGTGGTTGGAAGCTAAGTTGTGTGTGTTACACTGAATCCAGCATACATGTGGAGATGTTGTGCCAAGATTCAGAAAGTTGCTAAATTTTTTGGAGCAGGAAAATGAAACAATAAAATTAGCATTTAAGGACAATTGCAGGAAAAAAATTATTGTAGACAGAGAACAACTGAAATAACTTTGTGGTAATTCAGGCATGAGGTAATACAAGCATAACTAGGGCTATAAAAACAAAGAGAAACAGTTAAAACTAGGTGACATTTTGAAGGAGACAATTGTTGAGACATCAGGTATGGATATTAAAATCAAAGAATTATTTCAAGATTTAAATCCAGCCTAGATAATAAAGAAAAGCATAGTTATTTTCTCTTTTCATAATCAGCATAACTAGGGCTATAAAAACAAAGAGAAACAGTTAAAACTAGGTGACATTTTGAAGGAGACGATTGTTGAGACATCAGGTATGGATAATAAAATCAAAGAATTATTTCAAGATTTAAATCCAGCCTAGATAATAAAGAAAAGCATAGTTATTTTCTCTTTTCATAATCAGGAAAATTTGAATGAAGAGTTATTTTAACAAAGATGGGGTGTATGTGCATGTTTGTGTGTGTGAAAGAGAAAGTTGAGGTGGTAGAAGAGAGAAGATGGACAATATGATAGGTTTTTATCTGTTACATTAATTTGGGGGCAATAGAAAGACATTCAATGGACAATATCTAAGTGACAGTTGGAAAAGATACAGGATAAGAGCAAGA
This sequence comes from Galeopterus variegatus, assembly GCF_000696425.1. Lineage (NCBI taxonomy): Eukaryota > Metazoa > Chordata > Mammalia > Dermoptera > Cynocephalidae > Galeopterus > Galeopterus variegatus. Next base: position 200,946 of record NW_007731348.1, on the reverse strand, counting down.
AACAACAGAATATTCTGGGAAGCATGAAGCCAACCAGATGCCATTCAGTGGATTTTTCTGGAAGGAACACTCTATCCCATTTATTTTTCTTTTTTCTTCTACTTGATGCTTGATCAAATATTCTTACCACTGTGGTTTCTTCCATGCCTTACCACATAGGGTTGGTGACTATCATATATAAATAAATTCACTTTGTAAATTTTAAGGGGCTATGTAAATCTATGTATCACCATTACATTCTAAGTTATCCTTCTATTATTACTTTTTAATTTTTTATTAGCATATTCATTATTACAAATTGTAGTTATTCTCTGTACTCCCTACCCAATTTTTTAAAAGGCCACTATACCCCAACTCCTTAACTGTGACATGACCTGCACAAAGTGACTTCTTTACACAGTGAACAGTATGGAAAGGGAGCAAAGAGGAGTAACTTGCAGTGAAGAAGGCCGACAAACACTACCTCAGCCAGGTTGTCATCCACAGTAATAAGTTGTGTTGACAGTACACACCCTTCATAGGATGCCATGAAAAGGGCACTTCCTCCCCCAAACCCATAACCCCGTTCTCTAATCATAAGAAAAAAAGTTAGGCCATTCCCAGTCAAGGGGCATTCTACAAAATATTTGATCACTACTCCTTAAAATTGTCAAGGTCATCAAAAAGAAAGGAAAGTCAGAAACAGTCAGAGTCCTGCTTTTGAGGAGCCCATAAATACTAAATGCAGCGTGGTATCCTGGATGGGATACTGGAACAGAAAAAAAAAAGGACATTAAATAAAAATTTAAAAAATCTGACTAGTAAAGTATGGAATTTAGTAAATAACAATGTTTCAACATCAGTTCATTATAACAAATGTGCCACACTAATGTAAGGTTTTTAATAAAACGAGAAATTGGGTATGAGCTAAAAGAAATCTCTACTATTTTTTCAACTTTTTTGAAATCTAAAGATATTCTAAACTAAAAAGCTTAGTTAAATTTTTAAAACATAATATAAGGAAACAGCATAAGGAGGAGTAAAAGAAAAGAAAATTTTGACTAAGTCATAAAATTTAACACTTAAAAAAAATTCAATATAAATTTTCTAACCAAGGACTTTTATTCATGTTCAACAAATTTCATCTACCTCTCAGACAGATTCTTGGGCAAACCATAAATGTTAGGGATTTAAAGCCAAATAGGGTACATATTTTGAAAATATGCTCTTGAAAAATGAAATGGAATTTATTAAATGTTTTAAAGTAGTTGTTCTAAAATGGCATATGTTCCACAATTTGGTCATACAATTTAGTATATCTTTATTAAAGTAATATTTACATTATAAATGCCATTATGAAATTATTCTCCTACAATGTTGATGAAATGGGATGTAAAAGACATTTTCAAATCTGATACATGAATACATAATTAAAGTTTTACTATTTTCCATCTTCCTGTTAGATTCAAGAGAATCCATTTGGGCTCAATTTATTTATTATTCAGAATAACTATGATTTTTAGTTAATAAAAATAATTTGTCAAAAGATAATTTCTAGAAATTAGTTCAAATAGTTAAATAGTCCATTTAGAAATTTTTATTCTTTTTCCAATTACTATTTTACTCTTTTGCTTCAACTTAGAATATATAAGACTCATTAATGATAACTAATCTTTCTCTTGAAATTTCCAGTCTGAATTTGGGATCCTGAAGCCTCATGGTCTGAGTAAGAAAGCGGAAATAACTGCAAAGCTTGAATGAGGGTATTTTTAGCCCATTGAAGTTTGCAACTAGGGCTGAGCACCTGCAAATTAGGTGTCTGTGGCTCCAACCCCAAACCACTATGACTAGGAGGTTTCACTGAGTTTGAAGTGAAAATGAAGCCATATGCAAAGTTTTCCTTCCAAGCAGAATAGAACTATGACTGTTGAGTAAGAAGGCTGAGAAGGCTGAGGATGAGGAGCCACAGCAGATGAGACATTACTCAAAGTGAAGTCCTGTAACACAGCTCATCAGCAACACTTTGTTTCCAAATCTCTTTTAGGAAGTTCTCAAGCTCTTCACATCTTAGACTGATAAAATTGTAAGGGATTTTTGTGATTATTTATTCTGTTTTCTTAATTTTATAGATGATAAGATTGGGAGGTAGAAAGATGTTCTGCCTATAGGACACACAGAGCTAGGATGAGATCTGTGGTTCCCCAACTACCAGCTTAATGCATTCTCTTTCCATCCACTTTCCCCAACTGGGTTAAGTTGTGTTTGGAAGGTAACTATCCCATGACAGACTCTGAACCACCATGCAGAGATTCGTAATACATGTCAGCATGTTAAAGATTTGGAGAAATACTTTAGTTATAAAAGTAGTTGCTTAAACCTGAATTTTCCAAGATCGTTTGACATCATGAAATACTATTTTTTTATAAGTACTACCTTTAACCATTTTGAGAAACACCCTTGGGGAAAACTCTATTCCACATTGTTCAAAATCATGAAAAGGACTCAACTAATGAAAATCATTGCCATTATGACAGACATATCTAATCTTGCCCTCTTTCAAAACATCTCCCATTCTTTTGGCTTTCAATGGCTGCAATCTCAAGTTGACTAACTGGAAGCTTCAACTTTTATGCAACAATAAATACGTGATTAGGACTGGGTGTTATGCTCCATGCAGGTAGAAGAGAGATTAAACTCTGAGTCAGTGGGAAAATAATAAATAAAAAAATTAATTATGTACAAAATTTTTTTCCACACTAATCTTTTTGTTGTTGTTGTTGTTTTGTTTTGTTTTGTTTTGTTTTTACTTCCCTAAGTGAAGGTCACTGTGACTGCAAGTTAATAAGATCAGCAACCACTCTTGAGGGAAACTTCAGAAATGTCACATTTTATGAAGTATGGGAATCTAACAAATTTAATAAAACATAGAACCCATAACCTATTAATGGGAAGAAAGGACAATTTTTTAAAAAATGAGCCAAATGGAATAAAATAGAACAGGCTAGAAAATATCAGAGTATATGACTGCATAGTAATGGTATGAATATATAGATTGTGTTTTGGTGTTAAATTTCTTACTGTATGTTGGGNTGCAAGTTAATAAGATCAGCAACCACTCTTGAGGGAAACTTCAGAAATGTCACATTTTATGCAGTATGGGAATCTAACAAATTTAATAAAATATAGAACCCATAACCTATTAATGGGAAGAAAGGACAATTTTTTAAAAAATGAGCCAAATGGAATAAAATAGAACAGGCTAGAAAATATCAGAGTATATGACTGCATAGTAATGGTATGAATATATAGATTGTGTTTTGGTGTTAAATTTCTTACTGTATGTTGGGGCAAGGCACTGACTTAGAACGTAGTTCAGACATGAAATTTAAATATTTTAAAAGCTTTGTGCAGCTGAAATTACTATCAAAAAGCACAAGCACTGAACTCTTTCTGTGGAGGAGAACACTACCTATGTGCTAAGAAAGATAATTTGCATAACATTAAATCTGGCTGAATTATCCATTCCTTACCACGTGCCAAAAAAGCAGGAATTCCAGGGACAGGAAGTAGGGCATATTCTGCAGTGAAAACAATAGACCAGTGGACTGAGCCAGCAGTAGGGAGTATCTTGAACACCAAAATCTGCAGCTGGGAGTAGGCTAACTAGAAGGAATGTCTTAATGAAGACAGAAGTTGGACTGAAGCAGGGGATTCAGAAAGTGTCGGAAGATCTAGTTTTCATTGTTTAGACAAGTTCAAGCACAGAATTCAGGATTAATGACTGAGATCTAAATTTAAGGAGAAACTATGGAAACGGGGCTGAAGTAACAAAAAACAATCCAAATCTTAAGTGTAATTCCAAATCTGAATAGATTTTAAGGAAGCCAAAATTGCAAGGAGAATAGGAGGAGCTAAAGAGAACTCAAGCCAAAAACACAAAAAACAAGTGGATTAAACGAAGTAAAGGTTGGTGGCATTCAGCAACAAGGAAGAATGGGTCCAGAGGGAGTTAAGGGGCAAGTTGTGTTTGAAAGTAAACAGGGGCAGCAGGTAAGAAGTTCTCCATTTACTTCCATTCATGCACTCATTTGTTAATATATTGATTAACTCACAAATTTAAAAAATATTTATTGTCCCTACTGTTTGCCAGGCACAAGTGCAAGGCAAGGATTCTCAACTCCAAACTTCTGTTCCTTAAAATTGGCATTATAAAATTAGTAGACATTTCCAGGCATCAAAGAAAGGATCAAACCAAAAGCTTGAAATTGAAGGAGAAATAAAAAATGTAAAAAACAGAACAATAACTAAAGTAAATCTAACATTTGGGGGCAATTTAAGGTAGACCCAAATAGACCTATACATTCCACCATGGCTCAGTTTAAAGTAGATATATATATAAAGATAAAACTAACTTGTTAAAAATATGGCAATATAAGAGTAGCATTTCTTAACTGTATTATGCATATCATCTTCATTATCTTATTTAATACTCACTGTGAACTTACTATTTCTAATCATACTGCATTATCTTTTATTTACAAAAAATTAAGGAAACTGATGTTTAAAGATGCTAAGTAACTCACCCAAATAGCTCATTAATAAATAAAGGGAGATGGTATTTGAACTTAGGTTTGTTTGACCAAAGTTTGTTTGCTTAAGTGCTTCTCTAATTTTAACATAATCTGTTTTTAAGGCAGAAAATTCAGTTACATACTTTAGAAATTTTATACATGGTACTTACCCTTACAGGGGGTTACAGTCCATCTGGGCTAAAGAGGTATAAATACATAAAAAAGAAAGAAATCTTAGAGAGTATTTGAAATTCAAAATTAGAAGTGCCATGAACATTTAAAGCGAACAATTATTGTGAATAGCAATAATTGCAAAAATATGGAAAATCTGATGCTTGACTCAAGTTTTGAGGACATGTTTGAATGGAGTGAGGGGAAACAGCCTATTTGGGTTGAGGGGAATGTGGAGGTGATGTGGAAGTCAAGATGCAAGAGCAAAGTCTCACAGGAAAAACTAATAAGCGTCCTGCAGAGGGATGAAGAAGCAGCCTGCCTAGTAAGAATAGATGCTAGAATTGTGAACCAGGAGTTTACAGAGGTAGAGAGGGACATATTATAGACCCCATTAAACTATACCAAGAAGCTTGGACATAGGCTTACAAATAACGGAAAACTAATAAATGTGAAAATATTTTCGTACCTTTAACTCAACCATTTCCAAGCCTTCTCGAGTCTTCAAACTCAAACAAATGTATTATTTTTGTGTGTTATTAAGGGGAACTAAATTTTACTTCTCAATGATTAAAATTATCCCCTGAACATGACAAGCTGGAGATGCAAATAAGATGCACCCTCAGTTTTTCATAGAATCAATCTGTTGACAAGAGGTCTGACAGGCAAAGAAAGACAGAAGCTGTGTATGTCCAAGATTTTGTTCTCTTTTCTAATGCAGCCTCCCCGCAAAAAGGACTTTGGAATCCCCCCAGAATTGGGCCTATTGACCCTAGTTCATAATAGCTGCTCAGATTCCATGAGTAAAATCAAAATGTATTTTCTTCAATCCTGATCCAGCATTCTGATAAGATTGGTATAGTCTGCTTTAACAGTTATATCTTCTTGATGTAAATGCTGATCCCTCAGATGTCTGACAGCAATGTCAGTCTTTGAGGTCAATAATTATCTAAATATTAGCTCGAAGATAATTTTAAGGAACTTTAATGTGAGGGTAGCTATGATCCTGCTATGGTTTCATTAAAGGAAAATTCTTGGGACTATTTACCAAAAAAGAGTTGCCTGAATAAGAAAAAACAACTTCATTACGTTCATTTTATCTCATTATAGCCCAATCATTTTTAGTAGCAAATACTGATATGAGTGTAGGGAGAATTTCACTTACATTTCTAACCCAAGAACCAGGATTATCGATCTCTTAATCAAGAGCTCTGTGTGATTACCCCTACACTTAAAAATTGGTTGAAAGTAAAAATTTAATTTAATAATATATTTGTGAATCTGACAATATTTATAACTAGAACAGAGAGATTATTCATTCACTTAAACAGGTCTTTTGCAAGCACCTATTATGAGCTTGATGCTCTTTTATTAGCATATTCATTGTTACAAATCATGCTTATTCTTTATGGCCCTTATCCAAACTCCCCCCTTCCCCCTGCTCCCTCTAATAGCCATAGATTAGTTCTCTCCATCTGATAGATTAACTGTTCCTCTGTTGGTTTGCTGCCTAGATAATCTGTCCAGTACTGAGACAGATGTGATCTAGTCTTCCCCTATTATCATAAATCAGATGCTTCTTGCTTCTTTTATTGCTCTGGAGTGTGCTTTGTGGAGAGAGAGGACCTCTTCTTTTTTTTTTTTTTTGGTCTCAGCTGATGCCCCTCCTTGTGTCAATGCAGTTGAGTCTGGCATGCCATCTGCACAGTGGCTGTGATGGCTGCTATAGAGACTAGCTGCATTTGTGGCAGTCATGGCAATTGTGGTGGCTATGGCTGGCTATCCATATGAACATGGTGGTTTTGGTGTGCTCTTTACCTGGTTGCAACTGGGTTTGGCTTCACCCAGCTTCAGGCCTCAGAGGGACATAGTTATGAACAAAAGAGACCTAGAGATAAAGAGTGATCAAATAATCTAACAAATAAATGTCATTTTTAAATTATGATAAAATTAATGTTGATTCTTTGAAAAGAGAAAAAAATTGATAAATTCCTGCCTGAATTGAGATAAGAAAGAGATAAAACATAAATCACCAATATCAAGAACAAAGGACATGTAACCAACCTAAATGTCCATCGACGGATGACTGAAGAAGGAAAATATGGTATATATACACAATGTAATATTACTCAGCCATAAAAAATAATGAAATTCTGCCATTCACAGCAATATGGAGGGGCTGGGAGAAAAATATGTTGAGTGAAATAAGGCAGGCACAGAGAGAAAAATATTGCATGTTCTCATTTATAATGGGAACTAAGAAGGAAAGAAAAGTAAAGAAAGACCACAGTGGCAAGTTGGACTTGCAGAGAGAACAGACCTAGGATTGCTGGGGGGAAGTGGGGGAGTGGGTTGGGGAGAGGTTGGGTGGGGGAAACAGGGAATAATTTTGATTTGTGGTGGTGGGCATGTCGATAGCATTGATCTGATAATCATATCTTGGGCACAGGTGCTGACAGTAGCTCTGTGCCCCACGAATTTGTGTAATCAATAAAAAATATATATACAAAAATAAAATAAACAATTCTAAATTTTAAAAAAAAGAATAAAGGACATTAAAAAGTTAGTAAGGATATATTATGAACACCAACTTACTCAACAATTTATATAAAATGGACAGATTCTTGAAAAAATGCAATTTACCAAGCTACCACACAGTGAAATGTTAAATATTAATAACTTTATATCTGTTAAAGAAATTAAATTTGTTGAGGAATCACTTCACAAACCACATTCCTTTTCCATATGATTTTGATGGTGAATTCTATCACATCTTTAAGAAAGAAATAACATTAATCTTATTCAAATTCTTTCAGAAAAGAGAAGGAAAGAAACATTTTTCAAAATGTTTTACTGAGGTCAGCATGGCACTGATATCAAAACTAATAAAATTATTACTAAAAGGGGTTATAGACCAATATATTTTATACAAAATATTTGACAAAAAAATCATTAACAAAAATATTAGAAACTTGAATCCAGCAATCTATGAAAATAATAATACAATATAACACATGTTATTTATTCCAAATTTAATACTCAAAAATGTTTGTAATTTACCATATTAACAGATTTAAAAAGAAAAACCATGTGATCATCTCAATAAATGAAGAAAAAGTTATTGACAACATTTAACACCTATTTATGCTTGATTATATAAATTGGGAAAATCAATTTGATGAAAGGCATCTATAAAAATTTACAGCTAATACCACACTTAATGTGGAATATTGAAACACCTCCCATATCGGGAACAAGAAAAGGATGTTCACTTTCACCCCATATTCATCTTTGTACTGGAAGTCCTAGTCTATAGCAATAAAATTAGATAAAGAAATAAAAGACATAAAGAATTTTTTTAATGTAAAAATATTTCCTTTCACAGAAACATGAATGTTAGACAATACCAAGAAACCTACCAAAATACTACTAGAACTGTGTTAAACTGTGTTTCCAAAATTAAGCACTGCAAATTTCCAGTGCCATATGCTCTTCCAGAATCTTGCTATGCCCCCACCTGAAAGTGGAGTTTTTTCCCGTTTTCCTGAAACTGAGCAATTTTGTGACTGACTTCAAGAATAGAACACAGAGGAAGTGATACAGATTAGGTCATAACAGGTGATACATCTTCTACCTGGTGTTCACATTCTCTCTCTCTCTCTCTCTCTCTCTCTCTCTCTCTCTCTCTCTGTGTCTCTCTGTCACTCAGTATTTTTACCCTTTGGACCAAGCTACCATGATGTGAGAAGTGCAAGTAGCTATGTGAAAAAGCCATGTCTAGGTCTTCCAACCACAACCCAGTTATGTTCCCAGCCTACAGTCACCAGACATCTGAATCAGTGAGCCTTCAGATTATTACACACGCTAGCCTTCGGGTTGCCCCAGCCAACACTTAGTGCAGCGAGGCAAGCTATACTCAGAGAGCTATGCCCAAATTGCAGATTCATGACAACTTAAATGTTCTTACTGTTTTAAGTCATTAAGTTTGGAGTTTGTTTGGTTTTTAGCAATGGAGAGACAAAACAACAAATAATAGGTGATTTTATCAAAGTAACAGATTACAAAGTCAATATAAAAAATCAGTTGGATTTTTATATATACTAGTGGTAAATAACTGGCAAGCAAATTTTAAAATAATCAATTTACAATAGTATACAAAAAGACAAACAAAAATCCTTAGGAATAAATTTAACAAAGGAAATGTAGACCTTATGTAATCAATTCAGGCTGCAAAATACCATAAACTGGGTGGCTTAAAAAACAAACATTTATTTCCGTATAATTCTGGGAGCTAGAAGTCTGAGATCGGGTTGCCAGCATTGTCAGGTTCCTGTGAGAGTTTTCTTCCTGGCTTACAGTGGGCCACCTTTTCAATGCCCTTACATGGCCTTTTCTCAGTATGTGCACTTGGGTGAGAGAGATCAAGCCCTCTGCTGTGTCTCCTTATAGGAACATTGATCCTATCAGAATGGGGCCCTGCCATCATGAGCTAGTTACCTCCTAAATGATCCATCTCCAAATACTATTGCATTGGGGGTCAGGGTTATAAACAGAAGAACTTTGGTGAAATACAAACATCCCATAACACACTAAAAACTACAAAAGATTTGAAGAGAAAAATAAAAGAAGATGAATAGGATGCTTATAGATTAAAAGGCTGATTTTGTTAAGATTTCATTAATTCCACCCACACTTATCTATGGATTTAATGCAGTCTAAATCAAAGTACCATCAGACCTTTTTGCAGAAATTAGCAATTGGATTCTAAAATTTATGTGTAAATGCAAATGCCATAGAATAGCAAAATCTATCTTGAAAAGAAAAACTAAGGTGAAGTACTTAACACTAATTGATAACAAGACTATTACAAAACTACAATCATCAAGATGTGGTCTAAACAGACAGAAACAGAATAATAATGGAACAACTTCACAGCCCACAAACAGATACGCATGGTCATTTAATTTCTGACAAAGGTGCCAAAGCAATCCAATGGAGGAAGAAAAGACTTTTTAACAAATGGTGCTGAACAACTCAACATTCATGTGGAAAAAAATGAACATCAACCCCTGCCACACACATACAAAAAATTAATTTGAGGTGAATCATAGACTTAAACATGAGAGCTAAAACTGTACAATTTTCATAAGAATACATAAAAATTACCTTCACTACTCAGAGGTAGGTTAATGTTTCTTAAGCAGGTCACAGAAAAAAAAAAACATAAAAAGTGATTAATTAGACTTCATCAA
>NW_007731348.1:188479-189516 GCF_000696425.1 Galeopterus variegatus | reverse complement strand
AAAAAATACGTATATAAGAATTTCACAAAAGCCTTATTCATAATATCCCCAAATTGGAAAGACCCCAAGAGTCCATCATCAGAAAAATGGCTAAAAAGACTGCTATATAGTCATACAATGTTCATTACTTAGCAATTAAAAGGAATAAACTACTAATGCATGCAGGATAGATAAATCTCGAAATCAATTGCTAAATGAAAATAGCCTTACACAAAAGAGTTTTATATATCAATTTATATAAAGTTCTAAAATAGGTAAAACTAACCTAAGCTGGAAATAACTGAGAACAGTAATTGCCTCTGGAGTGCCAGGGACACAGATTGCCTAGGAAGGGGTATGAGGGCACTTTTGGGGATGATAGTAATGTTCTATACCTCAAAAGGAGTTTGAGTTACATAAGTGCTGGTATTTTTCAGGACTCATATGTTTTGTACATTTCATCATGTGTACAACATACTTAAATATAAAAATATATATTTGTTATTCACACATACACATACTAAGACACATGCAAATACTGAACTCTAGTTAATGATGTGCATGCTGAAAGGTTTAGTGTACTGATGTCTGCAACTAATTTTGAGTTTTATTCCAAAAAACACGAATTGATGAATAAACAGAGGGAGAGGTAGATGAATTGATACGTGAAAAAGAAAATATAGTCAAATGTTAATTGTAGAATCTTGGTTTCAGGTCTATGTGTATATACTGTATACATTTTTTTCAAGTTTTCCATATGTTTAATATTTCTAGAACAAATTTTTGGAAAAAATTACAATTATATAAGGGCTTTAAAGGGACAATATAGTGTGCTAGGGAAGTATGTAACAGTGAGATTTGATGGAGTCAAGAATAAATTACTTTTTTAAAAGAGTGAGGTTTTTCATTTTTCTTGAGTAATCTGCTGAGTGTTATGAAATAAATAGCTTTTTAGAAGTGGTCCTACTCTAACTACATTCAAAGATTGTCTTGTTCTCAAGTCTTTCCACCCTTTGTGAAGAAAACCCTATATGTTTATAAACTTTCAGTCAGTTCTA
>NW_007731348.1:185736-187458 GCF_000696425.1 Galeopterus variegatus | reverse complement strand
TCATGGATCATACAAGAGAAAATTGTACTCTATTCACAATGATATTTTCAGTTTATTTCAGAAAGTTCTTGGACTACTTAAGATAAGGTCATCCAAAGTAATTGGTACCCTGATTCCATAAAATAACTTAGAGACTTCTCCTGTAACAGCTTTTTCCCAAGAAAAATAAAATTAGGCACTCAAATTGAGTAATTTCCAACTTTTAAAAAACTCCAATGCTGGTTATTGTTTTTAACTCACTCCTTAATCTTTTCCTGGTTTCTTTTTTGACTTCTCCCTGTATTATATCAAGGAATAGCTCAGCTTTTAGTCACAAAGATTAGCATGATTTAATATAATTCTTTCTGTAAAAAAATAGTCCCAAAGGGAATAAAAAATAAAACCAAAAATAACAGTGCAGTGGCTTTTAGTATCAATGAGATAATCAGCACATGGGATAGAAAAAGAAACTGCACTGCTTTGAATCATACTGACAGCACAGGGTTGAGAAAAAAAACTGCAGGGTGTTTACCTTGGGAAATGAGGGGAAAAAATGCATTGCAAGAAGGGGAGGCAGTTATTATAAAACCAAACAAATTCTTTGTTACAATAATCACATGGAAAGATTGATATTGGAAGCAGACATATGGCTCACAGGGAAGGAGTAATGAGATAAAGGCACATGCTGCTGGAGCAGGTGATCTGCTAATTGGATTTCAGTGATGTGGTTCATACCATGTTTAGATGGAAATTATCTTAAAATATACAAAAGAAACAAAACAGAAGCAACAGAAGTGATTTAGAGCCATGATCATAATGAAATCAGCATGATGAAGCTAAAATAAGGTTTTTGTAAGACTCTTACTGGCAAATAAAAGCAATTTGTCATGTAACATCAAAATCTTATTGAGTAGAGCCTTCAAAAACTGGCAATCCTGACAGCAGCATTACCACTTCATCACACACCTTTTTCATATTCTTTCATGAAGGTAGATACACTTATATTGAGGACCCACTAAGTGGGTCCCAGGTGTAATCTTTTTCATTCTCCATAACAATTCTCGGAGATAATTTTATCCTAGAAAATAGGGTTCAGAGAGGCTAAATGACTTGTCCAAGGATACATACCTGTAAAGAGCAGAACCGGGGTACAAATGTACAGTGCCTGATTACAACTATAATGTCCCTAATTCTGTGCCACGTGCTTCATCTTGTTCCATAGTACTGACAAAGTCATATGCAACTTGGAACATTATGGTTAAAATATATATATATATATACGTAAGTGTTTTATGACACATGCTTACTTCTCCACATTACAGATAGAGCTTTGGGTTATGGCCTTGACCATCAAGAGAAGTACTTATATTGAACTACTTGTGGTGACACCTTGCATTGTACTTTGAACTTAACAATATTGCACTCAGGGAGACTCCTCTTCTTGGCAAATGCTATATAACCACTATAGTTTTTTAGTTTTAAACTAAACCACTAATATTGGCTCTTAGGACCTTGAGATACAATGGAAATCTTTGAGGTTTGAGGAAGAAAGCGATAAAATTATCAAATTATTCTTGAATAATTCTTCAAATTTTTAATGTCAAGACATTTAGAAAACATACTGGCAAGCATAGTTTCTAGGTAATTGCTTTAGAATAATTTGGGTGGCTGAAATACATCTATACCTGATTAAAATAAAATCATTCATAGCTGTTGTCTGTTGTGATATTAATTTAAAAAAAA
>NW_007731348.1:182180-184939 GCF_000696425.1 Galeopterus variegatus | reverse complement strand
AAAAAAAATACAATCAAGTGTTCTGAATTACACTGGCTTTTTCATGTATTCTGAATAGCCAATGAATTTGAAATTTTACTTCTTCCTAAGAATAAACATTCATTATTCAAAGTAAAATCAATGAGTGTACTTAACAATAAACGAAACTTCAAAAATACTCCCTTGGTTGAATAATCAATTCATGTAATATCAAGAATTAGTGGAAGAAAATTAGTTCATTCACAGTATGGTTCTATGGTAACTATAAGCAAAGTCTTTCGATAGAATTTATTAATTTTAAGCTTGGTAGCAGCATGCCTGAGTCAAAAATACAGCAGAGTAAAGACCTTTAAAGCCTGCTAACTCCTAACAAGGAGAAATATTTATAATAGCTATAGTTACCGTGTATTTAGTGCCAACTGTGTACCAAGAGCTATCATACCTTTCTTGTGGTATTGCATTTGAAAAATAAAAAGAGACATTATAAAGAATAGTTGGGACAAGGATGAGTTAAATGGAAAAAGCTGTCTTAAGGCAGAAGGTTGTGCAACATGGAGTTCGATCTTTAAGCCATCTGTCTGAGCAGCTAGGGGAGGCCCAGAGGCAGAGAAAGTGGAGAGAGAACTCCCTTGGAGTAGTCTCAAGTATAGCTGAGGGGAAAATCTCTGGACCCTGCTGGCAGGAAAAATCATGAAGCCAAGTAGTTGTTGTTACAAGGTGAACTTGGGACCCAGAAAGCAAAGAATACAATAAAAATCAGGCTGTCTAGAAAAAACAAGTTCTTTAGTTGGATAGATACTGAGAATAACTTACTGGTATATTTTAAAGATGCTTTGTAAATAAACTTGCATTTTATAGGAATCGATGAACTAATAGTATACCAAGGTGGAGTAATAATAAATAGAAACAACCCGGAGCTACTTAGGCTTTAAGTAGTGATTTGCTCAATCTTTCTTCTCCTAGGGGTGAAGAAAATCATTCCTACCCTTATTCTAGTTCAAAAGGAATTTACCATCTCCACAAATCTTGTGCTTTCAACACTTTGAAATCTCTTTTCCTCTTGATTAAATTAAAATAGACACCTCTAGCCTCTGAGCTGCTGAAAGGATCTTTCTCCTTCTTTGGATCCCATACGTGAGTGGTATTTATCTGACTGATCTTATTCATCCCATAATCATTTAAGACCTACAGTATGCCTGGCACTGCACTAGATTCTGGGAAAACAGGTTTACTTGTGGGATCAGCTCCCAAACAGCTTCCTCTAGCTCTTTTGCTATTTTCTGTGACCTTAGATGTTGGTCCACATCAGTAAAACTGTCTCGAATGGAAAAGATAAATAAAACAAACTGGTGGCAATAATTTTTTTTAAATGCTCAATGCATGCAGGCATTCAGTAAGTTAAATGCCTTTTTCATGTGACTGCTTCAAGTCAAGACAAGGTCAAACCAGTTGTCCCTGAGCTAAGAAAGCAGTTGCCAAAATTGTCTGACTGACTTTGAGAGAGTTTGTGTTTTCATTTATGTGTTTATTTCTAGGCAATCATTATAGAGAAGCTACGATGTTCAAGACCCCAAGGAAATGCTGATATCAGAATTGAAATTATGGATAAGGTTGGACCCTCTCTCAAGAGGATGTAGCATATGCCCATAAACGATTACAATAAAAGGTAGAAAGTGCACGTGTCTTGAGAGATAAAAATATGCAGGCTTAATTAATCTAAGTGTATACATACAAAAGTTCAATGTATACATTTCTATATAAATAATTCTCCCTCTTTTTTGTGACTCTGTTGACTCAGCATTCACTGTAAATTATTGTTCTTATTTCAGTAATGGGGTGTAATTTAATTTGACACCTAGAAGTCAATGCAGAGACAGTAGAATGAAAATTTATATGCTGAGTAGGCAGAGATGGAATATGATGAGAAGCTTGGTTCAGCATGGCGTGAAATGCAAGTAGCTGCTGATGGGAGGCAGGGAAAAAAACAGTTTGGTGCAATAAACAGAATAGCCCTTTAAGAACTGAGGGTCTTACTAAACGGTCTGACACACTGTAAGAGCATCAGCCATTCATAACCTCTGAGTCCGAGTTCTTATCTGCAAATCAGAGGAGAATCATATTTAGATTTCTATTCAGCTCTAGCCTCTCAAATTCCATTACGGTCTGACACACTGTAAGAGCATCAGCCATTCATAACCTCTGAGTCCGAGTTCTTATGTGCAAATCAGAGGAGAATCATATTTAGATTTCTATTCAGCTCTAGCCTCTCAAATTCCATTAGCCGATGGACTTATTGACTGTGTGCACCATGAGGCTTGGTCACCATTGTATTCCCTGTGCCCAGCACTGTTCTTGGCCCATAGTAGATGCTCTGAAAACATTGATTCAATGAGTGAATAAGTAATAGAATTGCTTGTGAGTGGCACTCTGATATAATGTCCACCATATTCTCTCTTTTCTTCTCACCTCCTTTTGTAGGGTGACCAACCATCCTGGTTAGTCAAGGACTTTCTCTAAAGTTTTACTTCTAAAAGCCCCACTTCCTAGGAAAACCTTCAGTCTCAGGCAAACCTGGATGTTTGGTCACCCTTTTGCCTATCATCTCCCCTTTTTATTTATGCTTCAGGTACATCCGTGCCCCCGTGACCTTGCTCAAACCCACTGGGAATATTTAGGACTCAAGACATTGCTTTAAAAGGTATCTAAAAGTTTGGAAATGTGTGTGTTTTGTTTGTTCATTTTCCCCTGGTATAAACTTAAAATAGACATTGACTTTCAAT
>NW_007731348.1:180269-181967 GCF_000696425.1 Galeopterus variegatus | reverse complement strand
AAAGATAGATTTTTAAATAGTCCAGATTTCATGCCTGGCTGGCAAGGATCGTCATTCTATTTCATTCTGCTAGAGGCAGAAGAATTTTACCACCTGGTAACAATGTCTGGCAAGATTAGAAAGGGGCATTTCTCCTACATGCATTCACCTAGAGGAACTCTGTAGTTATAGCATTTTCAGCATGATATAGTAACTTACTTTTAGTGAGGCAAGTCATGCATCTTGTGTTCAACCAAAGAAACATACATCTGTTTCATTTCTGGAGGAAAAACTACCTTTTGGATTTAGTAAGAGACAGTATGTCCTTCTACATATATTCTGTACTTTAAGGGATTTTCTACCCTAATCTCTCATGAGATGTAGCTCTACTATGTTCAACTTTTCTACCCCATTGAGAGATGCATTCATTTATTCATTGAAAAATACTTACTGGGTGCCAAGCACTTAAACACGGGAGATAGGGAACCAAACAGACAAAATCACTATTCTCACGGAATTTACATACTAGAGTTGAGAAAGAGATAATAAGCAAGTTTGTAAAATAAGTAACAAGTCAAGAAGTGATAAGCGTTTTGGATAAAAATAAAATAGTGGAGGACATAGTGAGGTTTGTAGGGCTGGTTTTGAGCCAGACTTGGGAGGAGGCCTTTCATCTCTCAGAAGCCCCATGCTCTTCCTGCTCCTTTCTATGCTACTTATCTGTTAGGAAATTTAAGTGAGTAGGTTTGGGGTTTTACTTAGATATTGCACAGAAAAAGAAGTTTAAATAAAAGATTTAAATAAAAGAGAACTAAGGTTAATTATGAACTGATAGATATTCTTCCAAAATCCCATCCAGGTAGTTCATTGCCCACATAGTATAGCAGCACCACAGTCAGCAGAAAAAACATGGAAGTTGTGATTAAATTTCTGGTCTTAAATTTTGATTCAGCCACATCGGATCTGCTGACCTCAGGAACATTATTTGAGTCACTCTGAGCTTCACTTTCTTTATTCGTGCTATTGGGTAAAATAATTTATTCCATGCTTAAAGGGTCTATAACAAGATGATTAATGTCAAGCTCACAGCACCAGTGGATGGCCCTTATGCTACAGCCTGACGATCATACTACCTCACACCCTCCTTNTGTGTGTTTTGTTTGTTCATTTTCCCCTGGTATAAACTTAAAATAGACATTGACTTTCAATGTCTTTCCCTAGTCATAAGGCCAGTGTATAAATGACCTGCAAACAAATATGTCCTTCTATTTGCCAAAGCCATCATTTGCCTGAATAAATTATGATGTGATAAAAACGCTGAACATAAGGCTCAAGTGATTTTTGGAATGTGTGTCTTGGATACTGAGCCAAACAGGTGTGAGATACAAAATCCAAACTGACAGTGAACTGTAAATATCTGGTCGCTGCCAGAGTAAAGCTCCTAGGCTAGTAGGGACAACCAACCTGGAAGTGGGAGAGCAAAGCTGCAAAAGAAATTTCAAAGTGCATAGAAATCTGAGGGGCCTTGTTTTTTTTGTTTGTTTGTTTGTTTGTTTTTTTAATTCCTACGTGTATCCTGGCCTTTAGCAAAATAAATGCTATGCCACTGCCACCCTTCCAGCTCTGAAAAATGCAATATGGCATGGCCATCAACTCCCAGACCTCACTCAAAGCTACAGGCCATTGCAGTGGAACATGAAGTGACACCCTGGAAGCAAA
>NW_007731348.1:177261-178370 GCF_000696425.1 Galeopterus variegatus | reverse complement strand
TAAATATAAAGGTTAATAATTGATTCAATTAACCACAATAGGGATAAAGGCTTAAGAAAAATGAGTGTCCTCACATATTTCTGGAGATAGGAAAAAATCAGGATGGTGATCTAGAATTGTGTCCTCTCTGCCTCTTTGTGATACAAATGAAAACACCAGTGGATTATGCAGTCACTGGGGCCTTAGTCCTTTATTACCCATCTCATGCTCTGGGTACTCTGTAAGGTACTAAGGAGCCCCAAACTGAGAATTGAATCAGCATTCATAACCCAGATCTGCTGCAACCTCGAGAGGATTTACTGCAACCTGAAAGATGTTAAAAGACATTTCCATTCAGTATTTATTTCCAAACAGAGGATACAAGGAATAGGAACACTGAGTTTCAGTGGCTATAAAAAGGAAAATTTTAACTATTTTCTCTTAAGGAAAAAAGTACTTTTCTCATTTCTTATCTTCTTATGAAATGTGAAGAATTTTATTTTTAATTGGTTATTTAAATTTACTCAAGTATTCTAACACTATCGTGATGCTAAGCCAAAGCTGTGATATAAAGAATCACAGCTTCACTTAAACTACTGAACTAAGGATATATGAGCCCCCGTGTCCGCAAAGTCCTGCCGGCTTCTTCCACGGTGTAAGAGGGCAAAGGAACAGTATATCAGCAACAGAGAAAATAGAAATGCTTTGGCAACACAGAAAACATGCAGAACCTGCATGTTTAGAAAAGTATTGCCTTGTTGACATAGGGTGACAAACTGTCCAGATTTACTCCTGACTGAGAGACTTCCTGGGATGTGGGACTTTCAGGGATAAAATCAAACAGTCTCAGGCAAGCTGCGATGGCTGGTCACAGTGAGATAGGTTGCACTGATCATGTCTGGAGAATAGGAAGGGACAGGATGGGAGCAGCAGAGGAGACAGATGCCAAGAAAAGAAGACTGGCCTACATTTCAGTTTTACTGGGTGAAAATTTTATTTTTATGTGGGTTTTTTGACTGTAGTGGTTTTTGTTTTTTATTGAGATATAATTAATATACCATAAAACTAAGCCATTTAAAACACACAATTCGGTAGTATTAAGCATACTCACAAGCTGTGCAACAATCACC
>NW_007731348.1:173626-175476 GCF_000696425.1 Galeopterus variegatus | reverse complement strand
ATTGTACTTCTTGGGGGGCGGGGAGGGCAAGAAAAAAGAAGTCACTGGCTTTTTATCCCAAAATTATCCATTACTCAAAGTAGGTTAAAAATTATTGCTCCTAGAGAGTGTCATTAACAGAGTTGATTTTATTTCCTACTAAATGATCTGTCTCCATAAATAAGGCTTTATATTTGCCTGCTGGGAATTATGCTTCAAGGATGATTCAGTGATAAGTAAGTTTCTGTGCCTATAGATTTACATGAGTGCATACTTTCATCTCTGTTGTACATATACTGTATCAGCCAGAATTTTGTCATAGAAGCAGATATATATTCTAGGGGAATTAGATATTTATGCAGTTATGGAAATCTATTACCTCTGTATCTTGTGTTAAGTCTGAAGCTGTCAGGCTGGCAGATGTGAAAGAAATCTAGATGTAAAAGTATAGCAGAGCAATAAGCAATGAAAAAAAANACTATAGGATTCCAGAACCTTTTCATTATCCCCCAAAGAAATCCTTTACTCATTAGCAGTCACCTCTCATTCTCACTTCCCCCCATCCACTAGCATTTTAAAAGAAGGGGTTTGGATTTTCTGCATTTAGGAGAAGAGGGTAAGAAAAAAGACACATACAGAACCCAGGTCATATTGGGACTAAGTAACCTTTTGCTGTGTCTGATGTAGTCACAGAGTGAAAAGGGAAAAATCAACCCAAATCCTTTAAGGAATAATCTCTTTACTCTCCCAAAATTCAGTTCCTGGGTCGGAAGTAACCTAGTGAGGACATTGGTGTTATGGAAAGCTTGGAAAAAGTATAGTCATGATTATGTAAGCAGTTTTTAACTCTTCTTTAGGAGAACTCAATATTTAACAAGGAATTTACCATCATTTTCAATCTTATTTCATTTCCTTAGAAGTAACCTGAAATTAGAAATTAGAACGTTTAGGTTGGTTCATAGCCTTATTTTATGCGTTCTCTTTTTTAATAATTAAGGAGTATACATTTCACTCACCATTTTCATCAAAAGTGACTGCTCATCATTTTAAAAAATAAATGAGAATATTTTACTCTAAAGAAAAGCTCTTAGAAACCTTTTTAATTAGTCGTGCTTCCCTTCACATCGATGTCTGGTTTCTATTTGTTCTTGGCTTGGAAAAATCCGTAATTTACATTTGAATCTGCTTTAGCCAAATTTTGCTGAATATTACCAGATCCTTGCTGCTGGTTGTGTTTACTTGCTGTTCCACGGTGGTGGATGGAAACTTCCTGGACTTCTGGACTCTGGCAGTCATATAGAAACACAAATTGGAGAACTATTGAAGAACACACAGTTCGAATTTTTATCATCAACTGCTGCCTTCAAAAGTTAGAAACCATTGTCCAGATCATAAATTTAGAGTCTGTCAACTTGAGTACTAGATAATATCACCAATCATTCATTGGCAGGCACTTCAATAGTTAATTACAGCTAGTAAGGATAAATTTTCACTGAGCCATCCTTAGGTTCTCACTGGATCCTGCTTGTGACTCATAGCACATGTGCAAAAGACATCTGACCTGTGTTGGTTGGATGAGCTAAGGCAGCTGGACTATACATAGATTGAATATGTGTGATCTCATCCACAGTCAAACATCAGGTTCTAAAGAAACGAGCTAACCAGGCACAGACAAACTGGCAGAAAACAAAATATGTGCCTTGGTCTAGGATAGGAGTTTTTACTTTGGGATTTTCACACCTCTCAATGGTTTATAGGTCTATCGCTGGGCATCAGGGGGTCTGAAGCATCCTAAAATAGGATGCAAAACATTGTACTTCTTGGGGGGCGGGGAGGGCAAGAAAAAAGAAGTCACTGGCTTTTTATCCCAA
>NW_007731348.1:171468-172420 GCF_000696425.1 Galeopterus variegatus | reverse complement strand
TATATTTGACTGTATTTGACAGTATTTGACAGTATTTGACTGAATCCAGGCATGGAAAAAATGCTTTTACTTTTTATAGCTATAAAATGAAAGTGATAATTTATTCAAAATCTGTTCCCTCAAGTTATTGTAAAGCATTCTTTGCTTATATTGGTAGATTTATATATTTGAACTTCTGAAAGTTGTAACCAATGTCGCATTAAGCAAAGATAACTGTGGATCCCCCAAGCAGAGGATATAAACATGGAAGAATGAAGGAGAGAGGTAGCATCTAAAAGTAATGTGATCAATATCCGGAATAAACAAAGCTATCCAGAAAATTAACAACAACAAAAAAACACAATAAATACAACAGATGAATAAGTAAAAGATGTTAAAGGGTAAACCATAGGGAAAAGGAAAGTATAATGGTTAATACCTGAATATGAAAAAATGCCCAAATTCATTAGTAATCAGAGGAATGAAAGGTAAAATAGTAAGATAATGCTCTATACTTTATGGATTAGAAAAAATCAGAATGCCATCTGTTGGTGAGGACATGGAGCAAGAACACTCATGCAACTATTAGTGGGGGCAGACTGATTGATGCAGGCATCCTGGAAAGCTCCCTCGGAGCATTTACTTAAGTCAAGATTGCTGACCCAGCAATGTTACTCTGAGGTTTATATTAAAAAGAAATTCTTGCAAAACTCATCATTGCTAGATTATTAAGTGTATACATCACTGTGTTGTTTACACAAACAGATAGCAGAAGGCGATACATGAGCCCATAGCTAGTAAGTAAATAAGAAAATACAACTAGGTGTACTCTCTGCAACACAGAGAACTATTAAAAAGAAAGCAGTTTTTAGTGAAAAAAGTAAAAATACAGTAATATATAAAATTTACATAAAAATTATGTTTGTAGGCAAAAACATAATGTAATGATAAACTGTAATGATAATTTAAAAGT
>NW_007731348.1:168815-170304 GCF_000696425.1 Galeopterus variegatus | reverse complement strand
GGGCTGTGGAATAACATCTCTCTGACCTTAAGGATTGTGAAATAAATAAACACATGCATTCGTAAACAAACAAACAAATACAATTAGGCATAAGTGTTTTTTAGACTACCTAGACATATAGAGAGTTTTATTTGCTGCAAGTATTTCTCTGAGTTTCGGTAAGTCCCATATCACACCACAGAACTCATGAGACTTCCTGGTTCTGAGGTTGCACAGCCTCAAAGACAAACAGTTTTCAGGTAAAGGAGAGTTTCTGTCTATACTCCAAAAAAGGTGTGTCAAAAAATAAAATACATAATTTCGATTACTTAAAAAAGAGAGACGTTACATACGGTAGCAGGGAGGTAGAAAAGACTAATGCTTTATAGTTATAATTTTAATGTCAATATCTTGTGGTTTGTAATTTTAAAATCATGATCTAAAACTACAGGTAAGAAACCCCTAGGAAAGGGAAAATAGAGCAGAAGGCAGTAGGAGAGGAAAGGGGAGTAGCCTTGGAACAGAAAAAGCTCTCCTCTGAGGAAAGCATATATGCTGACATTTCATGTTTTGTTTCCTTCAAGACATCTCCATTATAAGATGTCTGAGTCCTTCAGAGTGGAGTCATCACTCTTGAAAGGGTTTGTATCCTTTGACATTCTTGGCCCTCTAAAGCACTTTTCTGTATTGAAAATATTGTAATGAAAAAGGTGAATAATTGGGCAAAATTCTAGATCATACTTTTATATTACTTATCATTTGAATGGCATTGTAGTAAAAGTTATTTACTACATGTAATTATTCATCTACTAACTCATCAAATGTTCATTAAACATCTAGAAAGCATCTCATATCCCAGATTTCATAAAAAATTAACAAGGTACCTGTGGTAGGTAGAATAGCACAGTCCACCGGAGATGTCCACATTCTAAACCCTGGACTCTGTGAAGATGTTACCTTACATGGGAAAGGGACTTCGTGGATGTAGATAAGGATTTTGAAACAGAGAGATTATCCTGGATTATCAAGGTGGCTCCAGTGTAATTACAAGGGTCCATATGAGGGAAAACAGGAGGCAGGATAGTCAGAGTCAGAGAAAGAAACGTGACAAAAACAGGGGCCAGAGTGAGAGAGAAATTGGAAGATGCAACTGGCTTTGAAGATTAAGGAGGAGACTATGAGCAGGGAATGCAGGCAGCCTCTTAGAAGCTGGAAAAATGCAAGGAAAGGATTCTCCCATAAGCCTCCAAAAGGGATGCACCCTCTCAGTACTTCAATTTAGCTCAGTGGGACCCATTCCTAACTAACTTCTCACCTCCGGAACTCTACGATAATAAATGTAGTTTCTTTTAAGCCACTAAAATTGAGGTAATTTGTTACAGCAGCAATAGGAAATTAATATAGTCCCTGAATTTGAGTGGCCATTCTGAGAAAATTCCTCTGAGCAAACCCATAGGCTGAGATCGGAAAGATGGTTAGAATTGGCTGGCAGTGAGGGAGGGAGGGAGGG